>NW_026695383.1:0-119468 GCF_029851405.1 Lichtheimia ornata
TATAAAAGATGTGGAGTCACAGCTCCAACATCAGTCTTGAGACGACAGCTATCACAACGTACTTTTTGCATTAAGTACCTTCGTCGAATCCTCACTTAGGTTAATTCTCTTTTTGCATACGTTGCTTTTGACCTTACATTTCCTTATTAGATTCTTGCCGTTATATATAAATACACCATCATAACATATGAATAAACGTTATCGAATCATCTTATATTCTCTTTATTTTCGCCTGTGTGGCGTCCTCGATACGCAAAACAAGATACACGACAACTGGTAGCTGATGCAAAACAATCCATGAGGACGCATTTGGGCAACCTCAAGATCCAGTAGCCAATCTGGCAAGCTTGATGGGCCAATTCTTGGAAGCTCAAAGACAGCTACAAAACAAGGACACACAAAGAATACAGCTACGTTGACAAGCACCGGAGACGTACCATGGCGATAGATCACCTCATGCAGGTGAAAGCTGGTTATGCTCCATCGAAAGATAGAACCAAGTGGCGGGGAAATCAACCGCTAACCTTTTGGCATACACACAAGCTCTTTTTCGTGGTGATGCGGAGATCTGGTGGACAACAATAGAGCAACAAGGAATCAGCTCTGACAGCTGGACCAGATTTTGTGAGCTGGTGTTACGAGAATTCAAGCCTAAGAACAGCATTAAGGTGGCTAGAGACAAAATGGCTACATTAATGCAAGGGGAAAGGAGCGTCTCGGAATACATAAATGAATTCAGGGTAATCAAGCTTCAAATTCCGAAAATGACAGATGAAGAAGCCCTTGATCGCTTCGAGAGAGGATTGAGAGCTAGTATCAATGGACCACGTGCACATGTCAATTCCTTCCACCCAACAACCCTCGAAACGGCAATTCAATATGCCCATAGCTGGGAAAGCGCTCATATGGAGAATGCATACATTGAAGGCAGCCAACAATCAATAACAAACGGCTCATCACAATACGTTTCCTCCAACAGCAGTGTCGCACCAATGGACTTGGATACCCTCTTTACAATGTTCAGTCGCATACAATTTCAAAAGCAGTGTATGCAAAAAGAGATTTAATCTAAGTGAGGATCCGTCACCTTCGAAAGAGCTTTTTGGGACGAACCGATCGATACTAGTCTTGTGGCGAACGAACGAGTCTTCGACATTCGCCAACGAATTCATTGCAACATGGAAGCTTTTTGCACAACCTTGGAATCTTCAAGCGCCCATCTCTCGCCTTGTATCTAAGGAACAGTGCCATTGTTCAGTTGCATAATATTCAGCTTCTCCGCCTCTCTCACCTGCTCTCATTTCAACGCAATTGACATACCTTTTATCAACTTGACAATTCGCCATTATGAGCGGCATTCAACAGCATCTTATACACGTATACACATTCTCACATACCACCTACGTGCAACGCTTCCTCGTGCAACATGACATCTCCAAATCTCGGTATCATCTTCCGAGCCAAGATCGATACAGCCATCTTCCCATGTCGGCTTTGCGATCCTGAAGAGGATGAGATTTTTTACTACACGAGCCCTGCTCTCGCTCAACACAGCACCAAGGTCCACAAGCAGCCAACAACCGTGATCTTTGAACGCTATGATTGTGATGCGACCTTTAAGTCTCGTGCATCCTTATTGTCGCACAATTGCATTAAGGAATTCATGCCTGATGAGCAAGCGCGGGTACCTCCTATCACAGAAGATGCACCTGATGGGAATTCTATTGTCGACCTTGTGGTGATATCCACTACCAAGTCCTTTGTTTGTCCTCGTTGTGCAACCGCTCGCTTCACAGACCTTACCCACCTACAAGAACATCATCTCAAACAACTTTATCAACACTTGTGTCCTGTTTGGGGTTGTCCTCGACAATGTGTATACCGTGATATCGAAAAGCGGGCGATAACGGAGCACTTGAAGTACTCGTGTAATGCTGATGAGGAACCGGAAAACGACTTTGCACAAGAATTTTGCTTTGGCTGTGACCGCTTATTACCATCCAATGAGATGACTGAACACCTCCATCAGCATCCAGGCCTTGTGGATGCCATGGCAAGCAATTTCATGGAAGCTACCTTTCGCGATTTGGATATCATCAAGGAGATTATCGGCATTGTGGGATGGGATGTAAATGATGTTAAGCAGCAACTACGACAACGCCAAGTTTGGAAGCACAACAACATCATCCACACAGCTCTTTCCACTCTACGCACACGTCAACAACAACAGCAGCAGCATTCGTTATCATCCACTCGCACTGCCAATGATACTTCCAACATCAACTCTGCCAATAGCACACCATACAACACGCCTCGTTTGTAGCCATTTCGGGATTTGCAGCAACCTCCATCACCATCACCACATATCATTGGCATGAAACGCACTATGGCGGATCGATCACCACAGCCTTGTGATGTTTATCTTTTGAAGATAGTAAATGGGTAACAATAAAAGTACGGTGATACCGTGTATATGATGATGTCTTTATTCATGCGTGTCTTAGTGGTCTTTTATACTATTCAACAGGAATGTCATATATAATGTATCCCTTATTAGGACAAATTCAACCTCCTTGTTTATCCCCGGACATGACAAGCCTGATCTTCAAGGTAAATCTCGCCGTAGCAATAATGGCACGACATCATCATCATCCACTACTCGATCACAACCACGACGCCACCGTATATTGTCTAATGCTGAAGAAGACGGTCACATCACACCACCACCAATCTTTTCAGCAACAGCATCGCTATCACTCGATTTCTTACGCTCATTAGAGCTATCACCAACATCGGGTCGTACTTCACCTTTAACGCTTGACAATGTCAACAATAATCATGTTGCACCAAAGGAAAGCGATGTTATCGAGACTAATGATGAACATGTGGATGAGGAAATTGATCATGGTGGTGGAGATTCAACCGGAGTGCCAGCACTAGAGATCAACAGCATTGCAGCATCAACAGCAACAACGACACACGACAACGATGATCGACAACAACTACATGCGACTACAACAACACGACCAGCAGCTGATCATGACAACAACAGCAACGACAATGATAGTGTGGACTCATGGCTTCGTTCGGGTCGACCAGTGGATGAATTGGCAAATGAAAGGGCAGCAACAACCACCGAGCAAATTGATCGTGAATGGTACCAGCTCTTTGAGAATCCTATTTCACCACCTGGCCAACGCTCAGCTTCATTTGATGCATCATTTGACCAAGCAATCATGGATTACGACATACAACATGGACCTTCACCCACACGCTCACATCGTCGCACACGCTCTGTTTCTCCTGTTATCGATGTATCATCACCATCATTGAATGCTAATCATGCTCACACACCAGCACCAAATGATGGCAATGTTACAACAATGGAAATTGACGAGCCAATTATACCGTGGAGACCTACACAGCAGCCTCGTGAATACATGTCGATCACAACATTGATGCACAATCGACGATCACGACGCTATCTACGTGTGCCACTATTTAACAACAAGCACGCACGCCTTTGTTTTGAAGCAGCTATCAATGAGCTTGTGGAACGGCATATTGTTGTTGAGGGTGATGACCATACTATTGTGACACAAAAGAACAACGACTTTCACGACGCATTGTACCCATTGATTGCCGAGTTCACTAGGCCACGACCACGTGTTGACAATCAAGGTTGCATTGAATGGAACGGGATGCAACAAACCGATGATGAAGCTGAGACCACCGATCGTTTGAATAACAGCAATAACCTCTCAGCTAGTGAACGTAGACGTCTTTTTCGTAGACGTACAGCTATACGAGAAGGACGTGATGCTACTACATCTCTTTTTAATCAATATTGACACCACTCCATGTTGACTTTTGATTCGCTTGTTAATCCAATTTATACATAGTGTATGTTTTATTCAGTGTTTGATTAACACCATTTAAGGGGAAGTGAAAAAAACAAAAACATAAGAACTAAATCAGGAGGTCTAGAATTGGATTCCTGCTGGTTATAGGAGAAGTTGACATTGGAGATGTAATACGATGACGTTTGACGGATCGATTGTTCATCTCAGGAGAGTTTTTCGAAGAATTTGTTTCTTGAGCGGCATCTTTAATTGGGCATTGTTTTCTAAGTGTCCAAGAGCTTGGCAATGGTGGCAGCGTGATTGTGGTTTGGACGTGCAAGTTAACTTGTTGTGTCCTGGCACATGGTAGTATCGGCAAAAAAGTGGCATGCAAGATCACGTAGCCTACATCTTATGTATCCAGGTGCTATCATCGGAGTACTTGAGTTTGACATCGGTGGTGTAATTGAGTAGTAGTGGCGGCGATTGTGTTACAATCGTCTATTCCTCTTGCGGAAGATCATGCCACAAGTACGTTTGCCAGGATAACGTTTGCGTGAAACCATCAAAAAGGTCGTCTCGGAAATCTGTAATTGTGTCAAGTCAAATAGAAGGGCATTTTTGTTTATCGCGCGACACCATGGAAGTGATGAGCCATTTCTACTACATGAGAGCAGACCATTTCATGCGTTGAAGTAGTGGCATTGGCATAGGAAATGGGTTTATCAGGTGGAAGCCCACCCTTTGGGGAACGAGGAGAATCAGGAAGACCCATCGCTTGTCAATCCAAGTAAACGAACAACATGTACCATACCAGCCAATCAACTGTAGGCACACTTTGATAACAGCTATGGATCCGGCTCAATTACCACCGATTCCACACCTACAGCACGTCCTGATTTCCACTTTATTTGCTCATTGGGTGATCTCTTGGATGACGATGTTGATGAAGTGCTCAAAAGATTCAACAAGTCTTTATTCACCAATGGCATTCCATACAAGATTTGGTGGGCTGCGTCGTTGGCTTAAAGCCATCTATCAACGTAGTTACTCGTTGGCATTGATACCGGAACATTGGCGTATGTCACGCACCATTCTTATTTACAAAAAAGGTGACATACAGGATCCTGGCAACTGGCGTCCCATCGCCCTGCAAAATTCAATCAGCAAGATCTATACAGCTGATATCAACAAAGTGATGCGACGCACCTTGACCAACGATACAACGTGTGATGAGCATGTACAACGATGTCAGCTGCTTTGTGTCCACCGAGGATGGATCAACTGATGTGATACGATTACAGCGTGGTACTAAACAGCGATGAGGCATCACCATTTATCTTTACGTTATGCATGTTGGAATTGAGCCATCGTCTCAATAGTATTCAGCCTTCATCACAACAAGCCTACCACAACCATTTGCTGTTGGCTGAAGATCTTACTATGTATTGTTTCGCATGACCCAGAGCATCTCGGACGCCTTTATCGCATTGTTACCGATTTCATGGATACACACGACTTGAGGATCAATGCAACAAAAACATGTTTTTCGGCAACCATCACTCACAGCAATCACCAACGGCACACCGATGAGCGTATTGAGCTACGTTACCATGGCGAAAGGATACCACGCACTTATTTGAGGATTCATGGAAGTATCATGGCAACAGTGTGGGTCAGCAACGGGACACCATTTGGGCCGACTTCAATCGTTTACAATTGTGCACATGTAGCATCATCATGATAGGTATCCAAAATTAGATAGTAGTTATTTTTATTTAAAGTACACCTTTAACGAACAATAACATGGTCGATCCTTGCTTTTAAATATTCAATGACGGTTGTCATGTTTTTATCTATTGTTGCGTTCACCAACTCCAGTGTATCGAGACCTTTGTGGTAATCGGCCAAATACATCAACCCACGGCCATCTACCCGATCAGTATTTGCGATGATGAGATGCTTGATACTTGTCATTTTTGATATCGGATGAAACCCATCCTTGAAATGTAGCACTGGGGATTCGTCAAGCGTCAACGTACGGATTGGGGATGATTGGTGTAGAGATCGTGCGAGCGTGATTAAGCCGTCTTGTTTGATGTATCCTCGTCCACATGAATCTTTCAATATCACATGTCGCATACTCGGCATCATGGATAATGCTTGCACAAATTCGAGCGATGTATTGACAACGTTCATTCGATACTCAAAAGATTCCAGTTGTACACCGTAATGTCGCATTTGCAAAAACATGAATGAAAGGTCTGAGAGGTCGTCTCGGTCTTCATGGATAGATAAATGGCGTAAATGAGGGAGATGATTGAAAGGTGCGAGTTCTGGTAATATTTGCTCATTCGGTAGACGTTGACCATCATAGCCGGCATCCATGTCAAGAGCAATGGATTGTAATTGCTTGCAACGATGAAGGATGGGAAGCATAATAGTTTCTTCAGGGTCGTGAATGTCGTCCATCTCTGACTTGTAGCTGTTGTAAACAAACTCCTGTAGCTGACATGTATCGGGTGGTGTAAGGATGGGTGGCATTTTACGCATCATATCTTTGCTCTTATATAATTTCCCAATACCACATGAAAGACGTTCAATGCCTTGTCCCCATGATGTATTCAAGATGGCCATTAAATGATGCAAGGGCGTCTCGTGCAATACGTGGTCGATTTCGAATGTGCGTAAATGATCGCAAGGCATGTCGTAAGTTGTCGACCATAAAGGATCTTGTCCAAGGGATGGGAAAACATTGCATGTGATGATATCCAATTCGGGTCGAGCTTCCACAATTTGAATCAAATCAATGTTGGAGTGCCATTGGAGTCGTAAATGACGCATGCTGGGACTAGCACGCATGATGTCTAATAGCTGATCAGTGCTGATGCCGTGGTTGATACGTAAGAATTGAAGGTTGAAGCATGATAATGATGCTGATGATGGTGATGCCTTGGGTGATACATGAACACGAGCCGAACTTGAAAAATGGGTTAACTGTGGGCAGCATGCCAAAATGCCGAGGATGTCACATTGACTACGAGTCGATCCGATATGCAAACGTGTCATGTATTGGGCAAAGGTTGAAAAAGTAGTGGATGGCACCAAATCGCACTTGTTGTCAATGGCAACCACTGCAATGAGTAACAAGATCAGTACATCTGATTTATAGAACAAGCTCATGGATACTCACTGAATGTAGAGAGACGTGTAAATCCCATATGGATGAGGCTGTCGATCACCTTGATGATGCTCTTCTCGGATGGCTGTACCAATACAATATGCCTTGCATAGGATCCAACAAGTGATAAGAAAGGATGCAATTGCTCGAGATCATTGCCGCTTAATCGTATGGACCGCCACTGATCAACGGACCATTCAGCCATACGTTCACGCCATGCCCGACAGACCAACATGCACCGAAGACATTCAAGCTTTGAGAATGAGGCGAAGATCCGCTGGTTGATCTCGGATGGCAAGGAAGCGATGCAAGTTGTTGTAGGATGTTGTGAATGTGGCATGCTTGAATAAAAGTTTGCAAAGAGGCGAAGCAACGAGTACAAGAAGTATCATTTGAGTCGTTTTTATACCAAAGGGGGGGGTAGACCTGTGCTGCGGATTGTGTCGCAGCATGGATCGTCCTTTGTAACACACGATCATCTTGTCGCAGTAGTCAATGATCACCCAGCCATGCTTGTTGACATGATCTCTTTATTACATTCATTTAAAGATATGAGGAAAAACGAATACTGAAAGCAGCGAATACATGTATAATGATGGCATCAACTCCCTAATGCGTGCATGAAAACATGTTCGGCATTTCACTTGTGCAACAAGGCGATCTTTTATGGGAAATTAAAAGTTGCGACCAACGCCGCCACCACAGCCTCCTCTTCACGCCTTCACCAATGACCAAGAGATTCACTTCCCTTCTCTAAAAGCACCTTAATGTCGACAAGTCTTTCAGCAATCACCAGAGTACACCTTCAGTATTGTTAAGTCAACCACCGACACGCGTCTTTCTCTTGTCATTGTACACCATCTACTCACTCACGCTCACACACGCACGCACACACACCAGGCTTAGCAGCACGTCGCAGCAAGTGTATTCGACTAACGCAGCTCAATGGTGGCGTCATTGGTTATGACCTGTAAGGGTACCCTTGAAGCTTTTGGTGGACAAGTACTAGCCTTGAGAGATACCTCTTCGGCCAAGCGAGGAAGGAACTCTTACAATCCATGGACGCAACAACTTACTTTTGACATAAATGCTACCAGAAGCATGATGATTGGTAAGGTAGATAGAGGAGAGAAGACAAGTTGTTCTATGGATAGTGAGGTGATTGATCCCTTTTCAAGCAGATGATGGTCTCTTTTTTCATCCATGTCATGCAAGGTATCAAGTTAGATCCTATCAGTGACGAAGGCAATGAAGCCATATTGGGTTGACTGCGACGACAAAAACTGCTTATGGTTGAGAGGGTAAATGGTTCATGATGGAGGATTGGACCGACACCACGATATGCATGCACCATGGTCGATCGTACATTGCAGCTGAACGGAGGTAGTATGATGATGATGAAGGATAGCTGTAGGAGTATTATCGGATGGATCAATCAAATAAAGGGATGGCTTGTTGAGATCAATATGATGCATACAAAAGCCTTTATTGGAATAAATGGGTGTCTTAGTACATGTGTATCCCTCGCTACATGTTGACAGATGATGTGAATGGTGGAATGTGAGAACAATAGTAAGTAAAATTTGATTGGAGCTATACCTCTACAGTGTACAGAAATCCTGGGGATTGAGCTATAGCGCTTTGTCACATGTATAAAAGAACCTGCATGATATGCATTCATCGACCCATGTCACGTCAAGATTATCAAAAACCAACCAACTCGTTTTATCAAATCCAACGCTTCAATGTCTAATAAGTGTCGCTCTCCGAGCCTTAAGTATGTATTCGAATGCTTCATGGATCATGATGGTTTATGACTGCGATACAATAAAAAGAAGCCATCCTTTGTTTAACAAGGTATAATACCTAGCAAAGTCTTCATGTTACAACGTGCTTTTCCCACATCTCCATACCTCATCACAATTAAATGGATGGTGTTATGTGATACGCCGAATGCACCGATACACTAAGCTAGATAAAAATCTACTTGCATACTTCATTTTGGATCCCAATCACCTCAGTGCATCTCTGGTATAACGTATAGGACTCCTATTGTATGTCGTGTCCCAAACGTGCGTAAATGATTGTGGCTCGATATAGCGGTATGTAAGCCGTGCGATAATGGGGGTGCAAACGGCTATGTGTGCTTGTGTGCTTGTGGTATAGTGTATAACAACTCATTCCTTCTTATACATAATGCATTAAGCTCACAATGAATACCATACCCTGTAACAAGCAATGTAGAGCACAATCACTCTCAAATTAGTTAATAACTTGCGATACAATCGTTAGAGAATCGCCACTGCATTGGATCTATGTACTACCAGCCCATGCGCGAGAAAGCTTTAGTGAGGCCATAAAATGTTGTGGCGAAAGAGCGATCCCACGATGTAAATGATCCAACCTTCCATTTCTATTCCCTCTTTCAAACCAGTAACAAACCACGTGATCCACATCTTGCCCATACGAGCTGATACCATGATACCCCAAATAATAACAATCCAATTTCATTCAATGACAAAGTTGAAGAATAGTATATAGTAGTGTGGGCGTCTATCAAGTAAATCTGGTAAAGGTACAGTGTTGCAAATTGAACAAGATACGGATGAACCACGTAGAGGCCACAGGGATAATGGTGTCATTGCATTCCTGGTTGCTGCCGTCATAAGCATCTTCATCCATGATTGCATAATAGCTGCTGCATGCATTGAATCGAGTACTCCAATATCATCCGTCCATGGCTGTACAACACCATTCGTCAAAGATAGAAGCCCTTTTGTCAATTCCATCCACCCATCACCATCCTTAGCGGTATTCACTTGATAGGATCCATCTTTCCTGTTGACAATGTGACAAGGAATCAATGCAACATTCCAGGATTCTCATTACTGCACATGATTGCACCCATTCACCCTAACAGTTGCACGTCCATTATGTTGATAAAAAGAGCCCTTGTGATCGCTATTGGCATGCTTCCTTCTCCATACAGCTGTTGGTCAATCCCTTGCTCGGTCATTTTGTATCACAGCCCAACCGGTTGATGAAGATTGTGTTGCGGCGTACTCGACGACTGATATGGCATCATCCAAACTGCAACACCCAAAGTCGGTTTCCTTGCTGCAGAGATGTCCATACAATGACAAATGGTGATAGCCGTTCTCCATAGGAAGGGGTGTTGGCTGATGATGATTTCCCTGGGCGATCGATACACCTTGATAGCACCAAAAGACTCACACACATTGTAGCTTGTTGCTGATGTGTAAGTGCACTTGCATGCGACACATCCCATAATGATCACTTAACTTGTGCTACTTCAATAGTATCCTTGCCTCAAACAAAATCCGTATCTCCATGACACCGCATCTCCATGACAACCATACCATGCTGCTGCTATTCCATTGTAAAGTCCGTTATTTGATAGCACTTGTATTGTAGATCCGAAATATACATACCAATGAATCTCCAAAGGAAGGGAGCGATGCTGGACGATGAAGGCCATGAGCGATGGATAAACCTTGATAGCACCAAAAAGACGCATGACATTGTTGCTTGTCGCTGCTGTGATACACCCATAAGAGAGTTGACCTGCTGAATGCTCTTGAAAGCTATTGCCCGATAGTGGGAACCACCAGAGGATCGAGTAAATGTTGTTGACAATAAGATATGAGTCCTGTTGCTGATTGCTGCCTCGTGGTTGCTGCTGATATGATCCACCGATAATAGTTATGCGGGCGTAGCAGGATATCCATCGAAAAAATTGTCGACAACTATAACCGCAGTCAGACAAGACAAAGCTTGGCGGCACCAAAAGATATAGGAGTTGCTGCTTGTTGTTGCAGATGCACATAAAAGCAAATGACCAGTACTTGGTAATGAGAATAATCCAACGACGTAATAAGGCCGGTTGATTGAAAGATGCCGTAGACGTTGCTCGTTGATCCAGGAATGATTCACCTATAAAGATGCACGTTAAACAATTTTCTAAACTCATAAACGATACTTTACCATGATAGCTGCATCCATGACAAGTCTAAAGGTCCATGAGACAAGTAGCTTGAGGAACAGCCCACATACTACAATAAAAGAGGAGGTTGGTAGGCGTTGTACAAAAGAACGGATCATCATTTACCAAGCCATAAGCACAAAAACCTGCCGACATCCAAATCAAGCCGTTACTTTGCAATGGTCCACTTGATAAGATAAGCTACGTTGGCACTCGGATTGTACTAAGCGATCGAACGATACTTGGTAGTCATATGCAGTGAGAAGATCGAGTAATGTTGGCGACGTGAAAGATAGCATAGTTCCATGATGAAGAGGAGCCGACACAAGGCTGAGGTTGGTGATCACTTTTCAAAGAATGGAACCGTCCCTGATAGGCAAAACCAGACGAAAGCCGATTAAGCATTATGCCACCGAAAAGCTTTGCTGAAGAGGAGTCCATACAAAGGCGAATGCCGACAATAGAACACTGCTGGATAACCAAAGTCATATCAAAGCCGAATAAGAATGATGCCACACGTACGCTGTTGATTGTTGCTGAAACAGTATGATCCACCGTAATAGACATGAGCCGGCAGATAACCATCAAGCGAGCTGTTGATAACGAGAACCACATGACGGAGTAAAGACAGCTGGCACCAAAAATACATATTGATGTTGCTCCTTGCTGTTGATACAATAACATTCTTGACGTCCCAGTGATACGGTCGAGGAAAAGCCTTCTTGATCCTGTTATTGCACATCTTCCATGTAAGTGCACTTGCATGCGACACATCCCATAATGAATACTCTTACCTTGTCGTACTTTATTGGTATCCTTGCCTCAAACAAAACCTGTATCTCCATGCAATCCGCATCTCCACGACAACCATGCCATGCTGTTGCTATTCCCTATTGTAAAATCCGTTATTTGATAGCACTCGTATTGTCGATCCAATGTTATTAATACCAATGAATCTCCAAAGGGAGGGAGCGATACTGGACTATGAATGACTTGAGCGATGGATAAACCTTGACTTGCTTGCTGCTGTTGTGATACACCCATTAGAGACATGCGCTGCTGAATGCTCTTGAAAGCTATTGGTCAATAACGAGAATCACCAGAGAATCGAGTAAACGTTGCTGACACTGACGATGTAGACCCTGTTGCTGATATGATCCACCGACAACCGGTATGCGTAGTTGGATATCCTCAAAGGATTGGCGTCCACCTTGGAGTGATGTATAGATGACCTTGGTACTACATACTAAAGATGTCGACGTTGGCTCTCATTGCTTGTTGATAACATGATCCATCCATAAGAGACGTTGAATGGCAGCCGTGCATCAAAGGGATTGTCGATAACCAGAACCACCAGAAGATGAAAGCTTGCTGACAAATTGCTCCTTGCTGCTGACGTGATCAATTGATAAGAGATCTTCATTTCTGGATGCCACCGAATCACCGATAACGAGAAGCACCAGATGATGGGATGAAGCTTGCTATGACACCAACAATATGGATGCTGTTTCTTGTTGCTGATACAGTCCACTCATGAGAGACGTGCATTGGCTGACAATCTTCAGCTGTTGCTTGGTAACCAACCACCAGAGATGCAAGAAAGGTTGACACCACCAAACGATATAAACACCCTTCCCCATGGCTGACATGATCCAACTATCAATGATGCACCATTAAGAATTTTCCAATCCCATCCAATAGTACTTACCAACCATAGCTGTGACCTTGTAAACTTCAACAAGACACCATATGCCAAGTAGCTCTCTGCTGTAGCCCACAATAACACGTTACTAGGTACATTAACAATAGGAAGAACACTTACCAATATCAACCATAGGATATCCGAATAAACCCGATCCCAGCAAATGCACGTTGCGTGTTGTAAGATAACCTACCTCGATAAGATACACACCCGTTTTCCATAGTACTAGAACGATACGTACCAATGATGACGACAATGATAACGTAGTATAAGCCTTGGCCATAAATATACGCTGCTTGCAGTGATGTATCTAAATAAGAGACGTTTCAGCAAAGTTTTCCAACAAGCATACCAATCATCCATACCAGAACCTCAGTGATCACATAGACTTGGAACCAAATAGGCCATCCGAATGAAATGTAATGATAAAATGCCACGCCAAGAAATGTCAAAGTACCAGTACTCTCCTCTAGCTCACTCCAAAAGGACGTGGATCAAAACACCAGATTTAACAGAGACCATGGGCCCTTCACCAGCCGACTTTGAACCACAATGAGCCGTGGATCCCGCATGCTGTGCGTCAATAGAGATAACCATCTTCTCTCTAAAGGCGAGGAAATCAATAGCCATAGAACGATGGAGCCGTGCGAACAGAGGATGCATGTTTAAACCCTGAGGTGGCAACTTGAGCCGCACTGTTTCCGCTAGCACAACATGACCGTCTCCCCTGGGAAGTACAGTACAATGACATCCTTGACGTGCTGTTTGACAATAATAATATCGCCGAAAGAGAGCCTATTGCTTTCGTCAGTGTACTTGAAGGTAACAAATCCTTAGGCAATGCACTTTACGTTGAGGTATTCCCAATACCATTCCATTGATGTTTGCAAATAACCTTGTATCCATCCGATCCGGTATGTGATGCTGCTGTTTAATGATGTGGTTCGTTAATCACGTGGCCCTGATTTTAGGATTCAACACCATGCATACCATTGAGCCAACGTACAGCGTTCTGCCTTGAGATCCGTATCTTGTTGCTGCCAGAGGTACCATCATTCAACATGTTCAACCTACCATAAACGCAATGTGAGATAACAAGGATAGCATTAAAAGCATGAGAGTCATATATACCTGAATCACGCAATCATCACCCGCATACTTGGGAACCAAATAGGCCATCCGAAGGCAATAACAATCAACCTGCAGCGCCAAGGTATGCCACCATATGTACCATACTCTCATTGGATCCTGAAATTGGCATCATAAGAGATATCCACCTTCTCTGTGGTGGGCAAGGAAATCAATAGCCGTATTTGGATGGAAAGCCGTGTGCACAGCGGATGCCTTTTCAAATTGGCCTTGCCATCGCATCTTGAGTCACACTGTTTCCGGGCCAAAAATTCCCCAGGAGAGCACAGTACTATACAATACCATTCCGACGTGCAGCCGTGATAACAATAGCATCGCCGAAAGAGGCTCCGCCACTGTATGGTGTTTGCAATCCACTTGAATCCAACCAATCCCATCATAATGAACATCTTACTCAGGTATTTCTTCAGCATCTTTGCCTCAAATAGAAACCGTATATCCATGCCATCTAGTAGGTGCTGCTGCTGTTTCATTGTAAGGCACGTTAATTAAGTGGTCCTGCATTATAGATCAAACACCATGCATACCATTGAGCCAACCATACAGCATTCTTGCTTTGAGATCCGTATCCTGTTCCTGCCAGAGGTACCATCATCCAACATGTCCAACCTACCATAAACGCAATGTGAGATAAAAAGCAACCCAATCCACACGCTTTGGTTGTCAGCATACCCAAAAGAGGCAATGTGAAGACGTCTTGAGAACTCTCATTGTGGACAACTCGGTAAGGAAGACACACGACGCCGTGAACCATGGTGATCACAAGGAATTGCAACCAAATACACCATCCGAAGGCAATACAATAATCAACCTGCAGCGCCAAGGTATGCCACCATATGTACTATACTCTCATTGGATCCTGAAATTGGCATCATAAGAGATATCCACCTTCTCTCTGTAGGCAAGGAAATCAATAGCCGTACTTGGATGGAGGCCGTGTGCACAGCGGATGCCTTTTCAAATTGGCCTTGCCATCGCATCTTGAGTCACACTGTTTCCGGGCCAAAATTCCCCAGGAGAGCATAGTACTATACAATGACATCCTCGACGTGCTGATTGATCAAAATAGTATCGCCGAAAGAGGATCTGCCACTGTATGGTGTTTGGTAAGTCCACTTGAATCCAACCAATCCCATCATAATGAACATCTTACCTTGTGGTATTTCTCAATAGCATCATTGCCTCGAATAAAACCGTAACTCCATGTCACCCATATTGTCTTGCTGCTGTTTTATGATAAGGTTGGTTAATTAACAGGTTTCGCTTTGTAGATCCAATACCATCCATGCATACCATTGAGCCAACGTACAGTGTTCTTGCTTTGAGATCCGTATCCTGTTGCTGCCAGAGGTACCATCATCCAACATGTTCACTACCATAAACGCAATGTGAGATAAGAAGCATACCCAATCCACACGCTTTTGGTGTCAGCATACCCAAAAGAGGCAATGCAAAGATGTCTTGAGAACTCTGCTGTGACAACTCGGTAAGGAAGGCACACGACGCCTGAACCATCATCGTGATCAAGAATGTTCAAATAACACACCATCCGAAGGCAATACAATAATCAACCTGCAGCGCCAAGGTATGCCACCATATGTACTACATTCTCATTGATCCTAAAATTGGGCATCATAAGAGATATCCACCTTCTGTAGCAAGGAAATCAATAGCCGTACTTGGATGGAGGCCGTGTGCACAGCGGGATTTACTTCCTTTCTCAAATTGGCCTTGCCATCGCATCTTGAGCTTCACTGTTTCCGGGCCAAAATTCCCCAGGAGAGCACAGTACTATACAATGACATTCCTTGACGTGCAGCCTTGATAATAATAGTATTGCCGAAAGAGGCTCTGCCACTGTATGGTGTTTGGTAAGCCCACTTGATTCCAACCAATCCCACAATGAACCTCTTACCTTGAGGTATTCCTCAATGGCATCATTGCCTCAAATAAAACCGTATCTTCAGGTTATCCATATTGTCTTGCTGCTGTTTCATTGTAAGGCACGTTAATTAAGTGGTCCTGCATTATAGATCAAACACCATGCATACCATTGAGCCAACCATACAGCATTCTTGCTTTGAGATCCGTATCCTGTTGCTGCCAGAGGTACCATCATCCAACATGTTCACCTACCATAAACGCAATGTGAGATAACAAGTAAAACCAACCCACACGCTTTTGTTGTCAGCATACCCAAAAGAGGCAATGCAAAGACGTCTTGAGAACTCTCATTGTGGACATCTCGGTAAGGAAGGCACACAACGCCCTGAACCATGGTGATCACAAGGAATTGCAACCAAATACACCATCCGAAGGCAATACAATAACCAACCTACAGCGCCAAGGTATGCCACCATATGTACCATACTCTCATTGGATCCTGAAATTGGCATCATAAGAGATATCCACCTTCTCTCTGTAGGCAAGGAAATCAATAGCCGTACTTGGATGGAGGCCGTGTGCACAGCGGATGCCTTTTCAAATTGGCCATGCCATCGCATCTTGAGTCACACTGTTTCCGGGCCAAAATTCCCCAGGAGAGCATAGTACTATACAATGACATCCTTGACGTGCAGCCTTGATAATAATAGTATCGCCGAAAGAGGATCTGCCACTGTATGGTGTTTGGTAAGTTCACTTGAATGCAACCAATCCCATCATAATGAACACTCTTACCTTGTGGTATTTCTCAATAGCATCTTTGCCTCAAATGAAAACCGTATATCCATGTCATCCATATTGTCTTGCTGCTGTTTCATTGTAAGGCTCGTTAATTAACAGGTTTCGCTTTGTAGATCCAATACCACGCATACCATTGAGCCAACGTACAGCGTTCTTGCTTTGATATCAATGTCTTGTTACTGCCCACAGGTATCATCATCCAACATGTTCAACCTATCATAAACGCAATGTGAGATAACAACGAAAACCAAGCTAAACGCGCTTTCTTGTGAACGTACACAAAGGAGGAGACATAAAGGCTTGTTGTTGTGGACAACCCAGGAATGATACAGGCGACGCCCCCATTAGATCTTGTATAAGCGAGAGAACAGCAACCTACACACGCACTTTAGTACCACAATGTCCAACTTGAATAGTAAAAGAGCTGCAGCGATTGACCGTACCTGTTGGATGGCAATGGAAGCTTGAAACATGGGTAGATCGCGCGCGTACTTGTTGTAGCTGGAAGTGTCGCCATTAACCACCTGTTCACCCATCTAGATGTTGCATTAAGGAGAGTGGAAGGAGTTAATGAGCTGTAGTTCGTTAATGGAGAGTGGCTCACCTTGAATGTGTAAAGTGGGAGTGGAGAAGGTGAAGGTGTGTTCTTTTTGGTTCCCCTTGTCCTGGATACAGACACCCCGCTTCCCATAGTTACTCTTGTGAATGCATGCACACCTATCTACCTCGATCAGTATGAATAGCTACTAATCCCTTGTTATGTATCTCTGTGACAAAAAGTGACACCAGCCTTGGTTATGAAGCCAAACTCCTGAACTTGGAGCAGCCAATGTGTAATCCTGCATCAAACATGGACGTGTAAACACTCGAAGATGATATGCATGTATGAATCCATTGACTCTATCATCATGAATAGCTTCCTCATCAATCGAATTTTGTGTATGAAGAACCAACACTCCCCAAAATTACATACCATCATCATCCATTTATGCAACCTGTCAGCAACACGTGTAACCTATTTCACCTTCTCCGTCAGTCCGACTACTCTTACACAGCATGACAACATGTATCCTAAATGAATAAAAGCTACACTAAAGTGTAAATTTTTTAAGATGCTACCATTTGGGAAATGTGATATTAAACATAGTCATCAGCACTCATCCATCCAAAGTAAAGGGCCACCA
Source organism: Lichtheimia ornata (assembly GCF_029851405.1). Taxonomy (NCBI): domain Eukaryota; kingdom Fungi; phylum Mucoromycota; class Mucoromycetes; order Mucorales; family Lichtheimiaceae; genus Lichtheimia; species Lichtheimia ornata. The sequence goes on from NW_026695383.1 coordinate 17,747, forward strand.
ACACGATACATAGTCATCCACTTTTAAATACAAAACGATTTACAGGCAACTGGTATCTTATAATGCTTCAGAGAAACAAAGAGTGCTATGCTTTAATCATCATCATCGTCATCAAAATCGATATACAGCATACAAGCAACGTCTAATGGTAGTCATTTAACCAAAGAAGAAACCAGTATCTCGTACTTTAAGGGCCACCAAAAACGTTGCAGTTAATAGATTTCGGTCTCTTTACCAGAAGGGTAACGAGTAGTACCAGTGATCGTGCCCCTACCGGAAGTTGCTCCACCATTAGAAGATGTACCACTACCAGAAGCTGCTCCATTACTAGTGGTTTTGCCACCACCAACACCAGGAATACTTCCAGCAGCTCCAGCAACAGTGCCAGCAGCTTGAGCAACTTGATCAGCCACTAGTTTACCACTTGTGTATTGATCACTAGCAGCAGCTGGTTCAGCGACTTTCGAATCAGAACTAGATCCTGGTTCTATTCCTGTATCACCAGGTTTTGGATTGGCACCATGTTGTCCCGTTTTCTTGCCAAGGTCTTTTACGCTGCTGTGAGTCCCTCTCAGTGGTACGGCATTTGCTGTATGCATATGGATGGCAATGAGAAAAACGGCAATGAAAAGCACTGTAAGGAAACGCATGATATCTTGAAAGATGAAGAACGCCAAGAACACTGAGATCCTATGGAAGATGGGCCTTTTTAGATGCTGTGAGCAGAATGCATGAGAAGTCGATAATATGATGTATTCGCATATGTTATTTTGGATCATCATCTCATAGCATGCACCATCATGCTGTTTACTTTTCTCTCATCTTCTATCACAAAATGGCGTATATGCAGGAATCGTACGCATTAGCGTTGGCGAAACACCCCCTTCATTCGATCCTTATATGCTGTGTGTCGATCAGCTGCTACTGATTTAGGCAGCTTGTGCATCATAAAAGCATTTTTTGTAGATCCCACATTACACTTCTTCCACGCCCCTTGTACTGGTAGTATGCTTTTAAAATAGGATGATGAGCCAACAATACATAGATTCAATCCATACATCCCAGCTGTCGAGCCTAAAATGTATGCCATGTAACTCCTGGATCAAGGGACACATGTAAATAATACAGCACCAGCTACTCTGTATGAGAGAAAAAGCCATTGCATGGTTGTAAATAATCATGTACATTCAACCGGGCGATTGATCACCCCTACCCTGACCCATGCCATGAAACACTCCTTTAGCTTGTATAACAATTAAGCATACCAGTTACTATGTAGTACAGTAACAAGCAGGCTATCTAACATCTCCTTGACATCATTTGGTAATTCTGCATCGGTTACTTTTAGCGTCTTTAGTCGTTTGCATGTCAAAAGGCTAAACAAGGACTCATTTGAAGCGTGACAACGATTGATAGAAAGGGTGGTAAGGTTGGGGAATAATCGTATCTTGTAAATCAATGGGGAGGGAATTCCAGCATCACAAGACAATGACAAACGTTCCAAATTTGGGCATCCTTGAGCGAGCTTTTCAATCGATAAATCATCCATTGTAACCTTTTCAACGAAGCAAATGTTGAGATCTTGTAGCTGTGATAGCCGATATAATGTAGGGAGCAAGCTGGCTACAACATCAGCTGAGTTACCAGTAATGCTCAATTTCCTCAATGATGATTCTTCCCCCAAGGTCGCATGATGATCCAAAAAGTCAACAAAGGCGGCGGAACATGGCCCATAGGTCAACTCTTTCAGGTGTTCAAGATTCTTCATTGCTCGGCATACGTCTGAGTCATCTTCGTGAAGGTATGAAAGTGACAATTTTTGTACGTTGGGTGCAATGTTGATGAACCATGCAAAATCATCCATGCCAGAATCAGGCTCGTTATGGTGCAATTCAAGTGTCGTCACGTGGTCCAATGGTACATCCTGCGATATGGCAGGTGCCTCACCCCTAATCATTCCTGTAAACTGAACATGTCGCAGCGTATGGCGATGTGTACTGATCACCGAAACAAGACCATCGGCATAAAAGTTGCTCTGGATAGGATTAATTTTCAACGCCTGCAATCCGGATTGATCCGCTTGATAAGCCAATTCATTCCCAATAATCCTTTCATTGTCGACCATGCTATCATCATCGTTGTCCATGGGATTATTGACGCCGCGGTATATAAGGGTGCGTAGTAATGGGCAATATTCATGGATCACACCAAGCGCTCGTGACTCCAAGCACTGTGCTAGCGCCAAATGCTCCAATGATGGAAATCGACTCAAAAGAGCTGTCAATTTTTCATGTCCGTGTTGGAGGCGTATCTTCGATAATCAACTTTTTGACCTTTGGGTAACTTTTATCAGGTAGCGCGCTACCACGTGTAGTAATCCAATTTGATTGCAACGAGACCAAGTTTGGACAATATGTCAATAGCACCGATAATGGAATCCAATCTAGTATTAAGGTGTTGTCCAGAATCAAGATGACATCCTCCAATGTATGACCCACGTGTAGAAATAGCTCGGATAGTGCTGCACAGTGACTCGAGAATATCACTACACGATGAAGATGTTTAACAAGGGTACTCCAAGTTTTTGCAGCTCACATAAGAACATTATACTTACATTGAACATCCAATGACCGTAAGCAATTGAACCTTGTAGTCAAGAAGAACCCAAATGGAAATCCTTCAAATTCGCGTAAGCTGAGATGTCCGATATGCTGTGAGTATTCAGTGATCTTGACGAGTGATCGTTCATTAATACCCTCATGCGCATTACATTGTAGCATTGTTGATTGCAAAGCTCGTTCACGCCAGGTCTTGCATACATGCAAATAGGAAAAGGCATCATTGGATGGAATGGTCATTTCACGTGGTATAATATGGGATGATACAATGTCAAAGGGCAATTTGCTGATAAAGTCGATACGCATAGAGAGTCGTTTAGTGGCATCTTGTCGAGCTGATTGGAGTCGTTGATGATGGGTGGGATCAGATACGATTTTGAGGCCATGATTCAAGACGTGTATGGCTTGTTGTTGATAGCCATAATGCATGTAAAGGTATCCTGCAGCATAGTATCCAAGTGATGACAGGGGTGCTAATGCTTGTATGGCAGTCGCGTCTTGTAATGCCTTGTGGAACTGCGCACACGCTGACAGCGCCATGGCTCTATCATAGAGAAGCTCAACTTGGCGATCCACGCATTGCTGCAACTCGATCGAGGATTGGGTAATGGTGCTGTTGTGATTCTTGTGCTTGACAGAGACAATGGGTTCATTGTATAGCTGCTGGGACCACTTGGTCATGTTGTTGAAGAGTGTCGGCGAGGCAGAGAGATAGCAGTAATCTGCTCATGGTGATGGCGACGTGTAAATATAGATAGACAAACCCAGTTGAGTTGCACAGGAAGGCTGAGCCAGCAATCCACAATGCTACATGCATACCATCCATAGGTCGAGGTCATAGTATATAGCATAAGGTAGTAGTAGTAGCAATGACATCATGCATGCATACATTTATGACATTCAATAAAAAGGCGATTGGTGGCATCACGTACATGCAACACAATGGCGATGATGATTGAGATGATCACACAATATTTATTGTGAAGCTATATAGTTTAGACACCAGGTTGATAAATGGTAGACGTATCGTTGCTATGTAGGCTAAAAATGTTGTCAAGGAAATTGTCGGTCTCCAGGACAATCTTTCGGGGTAACCTCCTTGTCACTCTTTTACCCAGCCCACAACCTGAGCGGCCATGACATGGGATGCCGGCAAACAGCTTTTGGAAACGTTGGCATCAGCAGCAGCCAAAGGACATCATGAGCAAGTCTTAGAGGAATCGACAGCAGCTTGTAACCAATTGGTCCAGCTTTATATGGGCTTCCTTGATTTGCGTTCCAAAACACGAGCGATCCGAGGCGAGTTTGACACAGCACTTGACGACGCAGCTACAATGCAGCAATTGGCTCCAGCATCAGCCTTGGGTTATTTGCGTGGTGGGTACGTGTATGATATGCGTGGATTACGGCGGGAAGCGATACGCGTGTATGACGAAGGGCTGAACCATGTCTCGATGGACGATCCAGCATACCAGCTTGTTGTCAACGCCAAATCATCATCAGAGGAAGCTCTCAATCATCGCTTTGATATCTTGGATAAACTATCACCGGATCTCCTCATGAATATTGTACCGCGTTTTGTGGGCAACGATCCATTGTCAAGTGATGAAGAGTATCCCTACTTGAACGTATCCAAGAGATGGCATCATCTTATTCCGCCAATCGCCAACTTTCATTTTATTATCAAGCAGCCTAAGACCTTGGATCAGGGACATGATCACCTCGTATCAGTATCGAGACATGTGAAGACATTAACACTCCAAAGCTGCCCAAAGACCATCAATCGATTATTTCAACGAGCATCTTTTGAAGCCTTGAGCCAATTGACAATCAAAGGTACGTGATTGTAGAGGGTTGGAGAATTAGATGGATGTTGACTTACATGTGTCATATTAGATTGCACGTTAGCCAACGAGGATTCCTTCTTGCTACTATTGCGTGCACTTGGCAAAAAGCTGACGCATTTGACCATATCCAAGTTGACATTGGTATTTAACTCAAGTATCAATCTACGATGGATTTTATTGGATTGCAGCTGTCCCAACTTGAAGTCACTCGACATTTCCAACGTCAACATTGTGATCAATTCATTGCCCTTTTATCCCAAATTGGAGGAGCTTTCGATCAACAACACTAGACAAAGCTTTGGAAAAGAGGCTGCTCAGGAGCTTTTATCATGTTTCCCTTCCTTGAAGTCACTAGCGGTGGACAAGTCAGTGGACTCGAGTGTGCTTACCATGGTACAGGAAAGGTGCCCATCATTGTATGACTTATGGTTTGGATCGTTACGTGCGCCCACTTTGATGTATCATGGAAATGGAGGGCTACATGATCTCGTGCTTGATCTGGATCGAAGAAATGGGGCGAACTATGCGGGAATGGTCGGATTATTGATGAAACATTGCCAGACCTTGATGGGATGCCGGTTATACCTTGGTCCTGTTGGGCCGAACCCTGGAGTATGTGATGTTGATTTACCTTCTGATGTCAAATTCAGCCGACTACACACGTTACACATTGCATCGTTTGAACAATTAGGCTGTCAACAATGGGATACCCGCCTATTTGAGTGGATCATTCAGCATTCATCGGATATCGAAAGCATTTACTTGTATGGCGTACCAGCGATTCGACCACAAATTATACAACCTCTACGCAAGTTTACATCCTTGAAACGTGCGATGTTTCATGTGGCCAGCGATGATCAGATTGACCCTATCCTACAATTTCTTATGCACCACCAATCTCTTGGCACAATGTCGATGTTACATCAAGTGGCCTTGTCTTTCCAACTATTCACAGTTAACTCGCACAGATTGTTTTCAACATTGGCGACGCTTCCAAAATTGCAAGTATTGAGGATAGAAGTCTTTGGAAATTCTTCAGCGGTCAATGTGGCCAACTTCATAACGGCTCTTGCTCGTGGTTGTCCCAATTTGGAATACATGGACTTGATTTTCCACCAAGGCATTCAACAAGGCGTTTTGAGTAGGTCCCACTTATTAAATCGTTAAAGATATTGCAATTGTTGACAAAGGAGCTCTCTGTTGGGGATGCAGATGCATTGGCAAAATGTGGTGGATGCGAAAAAGTGAGCTTGTATGGATGTACCTTTGCTCGTGGTACAACTCCTTTGCTGCAAATCACAACTCCTACTATTACCTATAGTAGCACCAAAATTGTTCCATTCTATCTAGTATAATTTGTATATATAAACATAGATCATTGTATGAAATTATGGAAGCCGCTGCACATGATGAATAATAATTCGTTCGCCCTACTATGCACAAGAAGGAAAGAGGAATGAGCTAGCTTAGTCCAAGTATGTAGGTACGCAATACGCAATGCATCCAGCTGCTGCATGGTCGTCTTCATCCATCGTGGTCGCCGTGGTCAAGGGAACCATCCAAAATACATAAAAGAAAAATGGGACCTTGCACGCTTCCTCTAGATGTCAACGAGATAATCATCATTTGTCAAGAGAAAGGTAAACCACTCTTGTCTGTGTCGTTGTCGTTACCAATGTTGTTGTGGACATCGTTGTAGTTGTCATCGTCGCCTCCACAAATAAAAGAAAGCAAATACGCAGACATCATGGGATCAAATCACCATCGATGATGCCATCACTTTCATAGCGCCAGGGCTCACTTTTGTTTCTATTCATCCTCTACAACAAAGAAAGAATGATTCCCCTTACCAACCCTCAAAGAATAGCCACCAACATGCATCACGTGAAAGCATAGCGATACGACGATCCAATCTCGCTTTATGACCTTCAATTTCTATTCCCCCCTTCAATCCAGAGACTAACCAAGTGATCCACACCTTGCCCATATGAGCTGATAGTATCATACTCCAGATATTACGTTGAATCCAATTTTCATTTAATGAAAAAGTCGAAGGAGGTTGTGTGCATGTCTATCGAGTACATATGATAAAGGAACAGGGTGCATCGCGTAGAGGGATAATGGTGTCATTGTATTCCTGGTTGCTGCTGTCATAGCCATCCTTCATCCAGGATTCGAACTAGCTGCTGCATGCATATCATCCATTGCTGTAGAACACCCTTCATCAAAGAGAAAAGAACTTTTGTCGATCCCACTCAATCCATTCATCATCCTCATCCGTATCCAAGTGATATGATTCATCCCTCCCAGCTGACGGCGGGACAAGTAACCAAAGCAACATTCCAGTATTTCTTTCTGATCACTGCACTTGATTGCATACATCCATCCATCATAACCATTGCCGTCTAACATGTTGATTGAAAGAGCCATGTGATCCCTGCTGATACGCTTCCTTTTCCATCCAGCTGCTGATTGACCATTTTCCATCGCAGCTCAACAAAGATTGCTTGTAGTGAGGTGTACTTGGTAGCTGATATGGCATCATCCACAAAGAAGTCGTTTGTACTGAAGCAAGTTGTTACACGTAAATAATGCTGGTTCTCGATGATGGCGATCTGCTGTCAACGTGAAAAGGATGTAAGGCTGCAAGTGAATACACTGCTTGAGACAATAAAGACCTTTGCTAATAGCAGCTGCTGTTAAGTTTGTTTGTGGCAGAGGAGCGTGCAAGAGTGTGTGTTGTAGTAGAGTGAAAAGACTGCGAGTGCTGTTTGAGACAATGGAGTAAAGACCTTGCTAATGGCAGCTGCTGTTACGATTGGTTGTGGCAGAGGAATGTGCAAGACAGCGTACTTACAAGAAGGAGTGCGTTGTAGTGGGGTACATACGCCATGGACCTGCCATTCAGGCAAAGGCATTTGGGTCAAGGCATTCGTAGCGTTGACATGATGGGTTGAAGCAGGACAATCGTTCGCAGGTGGTAGTTGTATACTTTAATGGGCCAATAGTTGAGAATGGGAGGAAGAGGGAATAAAGTGGGCGTGGAAGAAGTGGAAATTAAATAGGGCGGACACCTCTTGTATAAATGCATGTACCCTGTACATCAAACCTTGATATTGAGATTACCCCTCTCGAACCTGAAACTTTAACACGAGGTGCTTTTGAACATGCTGATCACGTTGATTGAAAAAAGACCTCATGTTTCATTACAAGAAATAGAATGGGAGGGTATTTTGTGGGTTTACTATGTAAGGCGGAAATGGAGGTCAGCCCCAGATTCATGTTTTATGGAAATAGTACGTATTACCTTGGGATTCCCCATCTGTAACCTGAAACTTTGTCAGAAGGTTCGCTGAGACCTGCTGATCAACTTCATTCATTTAAAAGTCGCAGACTTCATTATGAAGATTTAAAATGCGGGGTGGTCCAAATGGTAGATGACGTGAACAAAAGAGCGGACGGCCCACCGCCCCGAAGTCGCCCACCTCCAACTTGAAAATGGGTCAGAAGGGTGCTCCGAGCATGCTGATCAACATTTTTGTAATAAAAACTTCACGCTTCATTTGAAAATTTGGAATGAGAGCGTCCAAAAGTTTGAAAGACGGAGACATTCGCAGGGTCTGTCTTTCAAGAATTGATACATTCTCTGTTTGGGCGTAGCTCACTCAAATCAGCTCGGATCAAGACACTTGAATCATGGAAATGCATGTCTGGAGCAGGAGCATCGTTCCCATCGCGTAGATTTTGAAACAATGCTGATTGGATAAAAGTGGCTGTTAGCTGCCAATGTATGACTTGAAAATGAGCTATGCGTACCTGTCATGCATTGTCCCTGAGGACCGGACTTTTTAGCTGAATTACCCAAAGAGGTCCTTCGGCATCTTTGGCTCTCCAGGGTCTAGCTACTTGGCAATGAACAAAGACCACTTCTCATATAGCATCACGCTTACAAACATAAAGGTGCCTGTATCTTTAAACTTTACAATGAAACGTGGGGTTTTTATTAGAGCAATGGGCTCGGCTTGGCCAACAGCACCTTGTGTGAAAGTTTCAAGTTCATCGTGGCTAATCCCAGATTTCGCAATGTCGCCACCAGCCAAACTGGATCCAGGGGTCGACCTCTTCGACGACGACGACCAAAAAATATTTTTTGGGCTGTTTGCGACATTGAACGCGAAACTTTCACACAAGGTGCTGTTGGCCAAGCCGAGCACATTGCTCTAATAAAAACCCCACGTTTCATTGTAAAGTTTAGAGATACAGGCGTCTTTATGTTTTACCTATGCTGTAAGCGTGATGGAGTTGCTTTTTCCTAGTGGATGGCGTCGGCTGCATTAACGGAAAGATGGAGAGCTGAGTGAAACCGCACGTGGTGGTTACACAGACACGTCCTTGACAGGTTGCTACACAGATGGATGATGATGATGATTACCTTTTGTGAAGGTACGTAAGTAAAACAGCATCCAACCATGAAGGTGTGTCAAGGTATGTATCACTTTTACATGTAGGAGAAGGTCGAGCTGCATAAACCAATTTGTATATGTAAAAAGATACGTATACATATTGAATGAGCCACTCCTCCTGAAACTCAATGGAGGGATCTCTTCACTTTTTCTCTTCTCAAGCTCATCCCACTTCCCACTCCTCCTTATCGCATCACAAAAGCCATGTACTTCTTGCATGACCGATAACCGGACCACCTTTATTATTCCATCTTCGAAGCAATAGTATGTAATCCACAAGCTAGCAAAGTCCAAGCGTGTAATAAACAAACAATGCTTTATTTCATCTAACTATCTTGCTACATTGCCACAACCATCGTCGTAGTCGTCGTCCGTCATCGTTCGTACTCGTACTCGTGCTCGCCAGTAGGCGTCAATCTCATCGTCACCCAATATCCAAAAAATACACAAGTTGAAAAGAATGGGATCTTGCGGGCTTCCTTTTGAATCTCGTTGTCGTCATCATTGTCATTGTTGTGAATGTGGTAATCATCGTAATCGTCGTCTCTACAAATAAGAAAACAGGCAAGTTAGACCATCTGGTACCGGATTGATGACGATTTGGATACCGTTAGGCGATCCTCTCTAAGGAAGAAAGCAAATCAGAAGGAATTCACAAACCAAATCATCATCATATGAGCAACGTCGGGCGATCCCTTATTCTTGAGAAAGCACTGAACGAATTACGAAAGGCCAATTCAATCCATGGCAAGGAAGGATTCATTTACGTAGAGTCCAGCCTCATCGTTATCCTCATACATCCTCTCCAAGAAAGAATGATCCCCAATCCTTCCAATCATTTCCCACCTCTTGAAAAGAAACCCTCAAGGGAAAGACGAGCCTATCACGAGAAGAGCGTGCTGGTTCGCACTGATGTCAACACATTCACAGCCGGGGCGACTACAAGTTCAAATTGCATTTATTAAGGTGGCAACTCATGGGCAGTACAACAAACTTGAATTCAAGAATGCGCGAACGTAACTTCATGGAAGGCAAGTCGGCCATGACCTTTGCTTGAATTGTGGGTGTGTGTGCATTGGGGTCTTGGACATTGAACGCTAATCGAATATACCTTTCTTGGGCACGTTCCAAATGCTTGATATTGGTGGTGTGTGCGATGGCAAGGCCATATTCAATGACTGGACGAATGAACGTACGATACAGCCTAAGAGATACGCCAAGACCAAACGCGTACTTGTGTGCACCAAGATTGTGGAGCAGACCCATTGCTTGAACACCCTTTGTTGCTGAAGCTTGCACCGTTCGAGTGACATCAATGCCTTTGCCTGTGAAAATGATACCAAGATACTTGAAGTACGTGACTCTTTGCAGTTCTTGACCGTATAAACGATATCTTGAGGAAGAACTTGCATTAAGGATGGTACATTTAGGTGGGCTCCAGCGATAACCATACCGTTCAGAATGAAGTTGTGCCAGCACAAGCAACATCCTTACTTCGGCTGTTGTACCAATGATTGCGACATCATCTGCATAAAACAGGATATTGGTGGTGATACGTTGGTATGTGCGACGAGCGGGATCCCTCAATGTGTGGTGATCAAAATCTTGCAATTGAAATTCACTCACATCATTGGTTGCCACTGTAGAGACCAAGAGAGATGGTGATGCTTGATATTCGCTGCTTTCCAAGCCAAGGCGTAATTGACGAGGGAGACTATCGATGAACACCGCATACAGGATGGGACTCAGGATTGATCCTTGCAACACACCTCGACGTGGACGTATCGTACGAGACTCGTAATCTGACTCGTAATCTGGGGCGACTACAAGCTGTTGCAAATCCCCTTTTACATCAACACGGTGACCATGCTCTTCCAAAAACCCATCGTCATCGACCCATCAACTCAAACGCAGGCCAATAGAGCCCTGGACGCGTTCCAAGATGATTTTCCAACAAATGGCCACTTGATACAGGCTGGGACTTGAACCCAAAAAGATGATGATGCCCCAAGTTGCATTGCCTGACCAAAGAAACCTATTCAATTCATTATTAGCACACACGCACAACAAACACCCTTTTCATTGTTTGTTTCATTGTACTTGCCTTTTCCATATACACAAAGACCTGTTGTTGTTGGTTACTGGAAACCGAAAAGCCATGGTGGGGTGTTGTTGAGCCGAAACAAAACGCCAAATCAGCCAGCACCTTGAAACCAAACTTGCCCTCTATACAAGCTAACACGTCAATGGAACCAGTTCGGCTGCAACATTGGGCTCTGAATGTACCTGTTGACACCAAGCGTAGAGCGGGAATAGCAACGAACAAGAGGAAGCAACAATATCGCCATGGCAACAACCAACCACCCACCACGCTCATTCCCTAGCCATTGGACACGCTCACTCCCTGACAATGCATGTTCAGAACTATATTAATGTCACAACCAACAACAGCACTCTTTTGTAATACATTACCTTGATCGAGATGTCGTGATGGGATAAAAGCGGAGGAGGGAGAAAGAGAAGAGAAGCGTTGTCTCAAGTCGTGGAGCTGCCGTGCCCATATTTAAATCCCCTACTGCTATTACACTGAGGCCACTCAATTACCCTATAGACATTCACCCATCATGATCACCACCCTCACGATTGACATTAGGTACACGTAAATAAAAGAAATGATCCTCACGTATAGTAAAAGGGTGTGTGCCATTTTACACTTTCACGATAATGATGATCCAACAACAGCCATTACCTTACTACCAGGTTAGCTCGGATCAAGAAAGTTGAAGGATGGGAATGCTGGGCTGGAGCAAGACAATTGTTCGTATGCATTGGATTGGATAACAAAGGCGAATGGGAGGAATGGGCTGCTAGCTGGCACTTTACAAATAACTTTCAAAATGATTTTTCTCATATCGGGCGATACTTCTGTGTTTGAGCGTTTTTCAGTCAAATCCTTTCGGATCACGAAAGTTGAAGGATGGGGATGATGGGCTGGAGTAGGAGAATCGTTCACACGCATTGGATTGGGAAACAAAGGTGATTGGGAGGAATGGGCTATCAAGTGGCAGTTTACAAATAACTTACCAATTTGATTCTTCTGATATTGGATGATGTTTCTGTGTTTGAGCATTTTTCAGTCAAATATCATCGGATCAAGAAAGTTGAAGGATGGAGATGATGTGCTGGAGCAGGACAATCGTTCACATGCATTGGATTGGACAACAATGGAGAATAGGAGGACTAAGGTTATTAGCTGGCATTTTAAACTATTCCTAAATAGTGTACAAGAATCATGCATCGCCTGTGCTGAACGACTCAAGTTATACAAACACGCCCTCTGCATCTTTTGCTCTATTATAGTCATACTACTTTACATTAAACAAAGACCACTTCTCATATAGCATCACGCTTACAACATAGTAAAAACATAAAGGTGCATGTATCTCCGAACTTTACAATCAAACGTGGGGTTTTTTTTAGAGCAATGTGCTCGGCTTGGTCAACTGCACCTTGGGTGCCAGTTTCACGATCAAGCTTGCCAATCCCAGATTTCGCAATGTCGCTACCAGCCAAACTGGATCTGGGGGTCGACCTCTTCGACGACGACGACCAAAAAAATATTTTTTGGGCTAGTTGCGACATTGAACGTGAAACTTTCACACAAGGTGCTGTTGGCCAAGCCGAGCCCATTGCTCTAATAAAAACGCCATGTTTCATTGTAAAGTTTGGAGATACAGGCACCTTTATGTTTGTAAGCGTGATGCTATAAGAAGAGTGGTCTTTGTTCATTGTCAAGTAGGTGGACCCTGGCAGAGCAAAAGATGCAGAAGGACCTCTTTGGGTAACTCAGCTACTTTGCATGAAAGAAAGGGTCAATGTATAATTACTTTATAGATCATCTAGGAACAGGCATGTATTGCTAGCTAACGGCCACTTTTATCCAGTCATCATTGTCGCGAGATTCACTGCATGGGAACGATGCCCCTGCTCTAGACATTCATTTCCATGATTAAAGTAGGTTGATCCGAGCTGATTTGTCTGAGCTGCGGTCAAAGAGAGATTACATCACTCTGCACATAAAGCACGCTCGATGTAGCTCAACCGATGTAATCTTGTGTGAGCGTAACTCAACCAAATCAGCTCGGATCAACCTACTTTAATCATGGAAATGAATGTCTAGAGCAGGAGCATCGTCCACCTACAATAGAAGGCAGAAAAGTTGGGAATGCACAAAAGTGGCTATTGGCTGCCAATGTATGACATAAAAGTGAGGGTTGCGTACCTATCATGCATTGTCCCGGAAGTCCTGACTTTTTAGCCGAGTTACCCAAAGAGGCCCTTCTGCATCTTTGGGTCTCCAGAGTCTAGCTACTTGACAATGAACAAAGACCACCCTTCATATAGCATCACGCTTACAGCATAGTGAAAACAGAAAGACAGTCATATCTCTAAACTTTACAATGAAACGTGGGTTCTTTAATAGAACAACATGCTCGGCGGGGTGAAAGCGATCTTGTGTCAAAGTATGAAGTCCATCGTGGCCATTCCCAGTTGTATCTCGTTCCTAACACAACCCCCGTTGGTTCCGCTTCAACTCGTTCAGATGTGGTTGGTCTACCCAAACCGCGCTTTATTTTCAGATATAATAAAAAACAAAATTTTTCTCTATGAACCTCTTTAGATCTTCTCAAGCCGCGCATCGTGGTATTTGGTTATGAATCTTAATGAGCTATCCCAACAGCAACTGGCATCCATCCTACGATCCACAGCAGGAACAAAGGATGATCCTCTACCGCTCCCAGAACCAATCATCGACGAATTGGAACAACTTAACGAGGAAGACTGTGCGACCCTGGTCCACAAATTTCCCAAAGCCCTCTTACACTATGAAGGACAAAGCTGGACCCAATGTGGTGCGATCAATTCTATCTTCATGGACCGAATCAAGAGGTTCAAGATGGATGGCAAACAAGTCGTCCAAGCAAAATACAAAGACAGCGAGCGATTGCGAACAGCAGCCAGAGCCACAACAGAGCTATTCGAAGAGCTCAATGACATTATTAACAACCCCAACACTGATGTCAAAGAAGAACTTATGGGCTTACAAGAGAAAATCAAGCAATTGGCAATCTACACATTTGCAGCAGCAAAGACAATCGACATCGATGCCAAAGCCATTGCTGAAAAAGCCCTTGGACTCCACACTGACCGAACAGTCATTGACAGGGATTTGGCATTCTCATCAGAAGAAGTGGAAAAGATTCAAAAGAAGCTGTTTGAACAAAGACTCACCAGTTTGGCCACAAGACAACAATCGGGAAACGGATTCAGGGGAGGACGTGGATATGGAAGAAGCCGAGGTGTCAAGTCCTTCCCAAATCGTTACACCAATCGTCCATGGACAAACAAGTTTGCAAACCACCATTCAGACAGCACCACCACTTCCAACAACACCAACAACCAATGATCACTCCACAACCCAACATGACAACAACAGCCTATTCTGCTCCTTGCGATAGCCTACCATTGGGAGGTCGTCTCCAGTACTTTGTCCACAACTGGAAAAAGCATGTGCATCATCAATGGGCAGTATCAGTGGTCGACAAGGGTTATCAGCTACAATTGTCTCAACAACCGATCCCATGGTGGTCGGGGAAAGAGACTTTGAACGAAGCAAAGTTGCGGGAGTTGGATCCAGTGGTGAACCAATTTTTGGCGAACAAGATAATAGAGGTGGCACCGATTCAGTCACACGATTTTTTGTCCCGCTTGTTTTTGTTGCACGAGAAAACGAAGGTACGACCTATCTTGGATTGCACAAAGATCAATCAATTTATTCAACTCAATCATTTCAAGATGGAAGGCGTGCCTGCCTTGAGGGAATTGGTGGAAGAAGGCGACTATTTGGGCAAAATCGATTTGAAGGATGCGTATACGGTGGTCCCAATTGCTCAAGATTCACGAAGATATTTGACATTCAGACATCGAGGGGTGGTGTATCAGTACCGCTCCCTTCCATTTGGAGTGAGTGCAGCGCCAAGGTTGTTCACAAAGATGATGCGTTATGCGTTGGAGCCAATGAGAGAGAAGGGCATTCGCTTGGTGTATTACCTGGACGATATTTGTATCCTAGCCAAATCACGTCAACAGTTGGTGCAACATTGTACCAGGATTATGCATCATTTACAAGACCTGGGTTTTATCATCAATCACGTGAAGAGCGATACGGTACCCAAGATACAACAAGATTTTTTGGGATTCACGTTCAATACCAAGGAGATGATAATGAGAGTGCCCAAACAGAAGTTGGAGAAATTACACATGAGGATTCATCAAGCTTTGAGGAAAACATACTCGTGCAGATGGATAGCAGCTCTTTTGGGGAAAATGACTGCAACGATCCCGGCAGTAGGCGAGGCCTTGTTGCGAATTCGCTTTCTTCAGAGGGATCTAGCAAAGGCGTTACAAGGCAAACACCATCGATGGGAGAGTCCTTGTCATCTATCCGTGGAGAGCAAGAAGGAGCTGACTTGGTGGTTAGAGAGCCCTTTGACCACGAAGGGATTGCCAATCAGGCGTCAGATGGATCCAGATCCACAGGTAGTGATATACGTGGATGCATCCAATACGGGATGGGGCGTAGCAAGCGATCACGTGGAGACCCATGGCTTTTGGAGCAAGGATCAACAGACCAAATCAATCAATGTCAGGGAGTTGACGGTGATTCTTTATGCTCTATTACTCCACTTGCCAAGATACGCAAACTCACACATCCTAGTACGATCCGACAATGTCACAGCTCTCAAGTATGCAACCAAGGCGGGTGGTACAGCATCCAAGGATCTTCAACTTCTAGCCTTACGGATTCAGGAGTTATGCCACCAACATGCAGTGACCCTATCTTGTCGTCATATTCAAGGGATTACCAATACCAAGGCCGATGCTCTGAGTCGAGTTCAAGTGCCAACTTACGAGAAAACGTTGCCATGGAACCTATTTCACAAGATTCAGAAGAGATGGCCACACGTGGAATTGGTGATAGATGCATTCGCATCAATGACGTCAACTCGCCTGAAGAGGTTTTGGAGCCGTCATCACGATCCATTAGCGGAAGCAACGGATGCTTTTATCCAACAATGGCCAACGACAGGCTTGTATCTGTATCCTCCGTGGAGGTTGATTCCGAAAGTGATGAGGAAGCTGATTCGAGACAAGGTCAAGCAAGCAATAATCATCACTCCCACATGGCCGACTCAATTTTGGTGGCCAATGATGTTACAGCATACACAAACACGACCATTACGACTCAAGGAATCGAGCACCTTTTCAGTGACCGCATGGCTCTTCTCAGGCACTACCATACACAATTAGGTGTATCCGAGTCTTTGCAAAGGTTTTTGGAGGGTCATTTGCGAGAGAATACTATACGTCAATACAATGGAAAGTGGCGAATATGGGTCGAATGGTGTACAGCTCAACAGCCTCCGATTCATCCTGTTCATCCTACTGTCATTCAAGTGGTGGAATATCTCAAGGTCAACCGTGCATTCGCATCATCAAGTCTAAGACAAATGCACGCTGCCATTGCTTCGGTGTTCGATCTATATAACCCCAAACAAGCTCCATTGGCAGCACACAAGGTGGTCCAAAAGTTTTTTCAAGCCAAACAGAAGACTACGTTGGAGGTTCCTCGTTCACAGCAACCTGCTTGGGATCCAATCTTGGTACTTACGTTGTTGCGTTCATGGGGTCCTTCTGATCAACTTGATTTGCCACAATTACAGAAGAAAACGTTGATGCTTTTGGCACTTGGGACTTTTGCTAGGCCAAGGAATGAATTGGGGAACCTGCGTTATGAGGATGTTCAAGTTTGCAAGGATCCGAATACCGGTGTGGCAACAGGTGTCGAATTACTTTTCCGATGGCATAAGACTGGTTCAGCAAAGAAGAGTTTTTTGGGTGTTGTGGAAGATAAGGAACAATGTCCGGTCACGACTTTACTGTTATTCATCGACAAGACCATGCATTTGCGATCGGGTTTACCTTCCAACCATACACTTTTCTTGAAATATCTCATGAAACCAGAGAGAGTGGGTTCTGTATCGGAAAAAACTGTGGCCGAATGGATCAAGGACATGTTGGAGCAAGCAGGCATTGACATCAAGAAACATACACCTCATTCTGTGCGATCAGCAGCAAGTACCAGGGCATCCGCTCGAGGCGTTCCCAATGACAAGATTAAGGACCATGGCCATTGGAGTCGATATACAGACACATTTGAGCGTTATTACCTTCGTCCTGCGGATCCACACGCTACTTCAAGACATATTACGACAGCCATCTTGGATACGGAGAACGAAACCACATCTGAACGAGTTGAAGCGGAACCAACGGGGGTTGTGTTAGGAACGAGATACAACCTTACCGTTGGTGGAGCTGAGACGAGTGATGATGTGGTTGGGTCCCGCCCTTGGTCTTCCTTATGGAATTGGTTTTCCCTCCCTTCATAACAAGATGTCTGCCGTTCCAATATTGCTTCGTTGAGAAGATCTAAAGAGGTTCATAGAGAAAAATTTTGTTTTTTATTATATCTGAAAATAAAGCGCGGTTTGGGTAGACCAACCACATCATCACTCGTCTCAGCTCCACCAACGGTAAGGATTTCGCCATGTCGCCACCAGCCAAAGTGGTTCGACCTCTTGAATTTTTTTTCCACGACTACGAAAATATTTTTTGGCTGGTAGCTACATTTGCGAAATCTGGGATTGGCCACGATGGACTTCATACTTTGACACAAGATCGCTTTCACCCCGCCGAGCAGCTTTGTTCTATTAAAGACCCCACGTTTGATTGTAAAGTTTTGAGATACAGGCACCTTTATGTTTTACATATGCTATAGGCGTGATGGTATAGGTATATGAATACTGGCCTGTTTTGATTGTTGATCGTCTCGACCCTATTATGACCAATCATGCAAAAGGACTACTTTGTGTAACAAAGCAGAAGAGGTGGGACTGGGGAGGGTCAAGCCTGCATGATGATTTCTTGCCAGGGACCACCTATAGTGAAGTGTGTCTATGGTAGCCGTTTCGAAGGATTTTCACGTTAACCATGACATGGCTCATAGGTCATAAATGATCAGTGGAACTGAAAGTACCTCGTATTAAAGGATAGGTGTAGGTGTGGCAGTGATGTTGTTTATCTTCAATGAACACATCATAAGGGCATTCGCTCTCATAGTAAGGTTGTACAATGTAACGCTTACGATAGGATATACTAATTTATGTGTCCATGTCACATTGTATCAAAGTTTTTCCTCGTTCTTGAACATAATGAATTAAGCTTAATGAACCAAGCATCTGTAACAAGCACTATTGTCGGGCATCATCACACTGATTTTATTATATATACAAGCGTTTTAGTGTACAAAGTTATGAATGGCCACTGCCCAATCGTATAGCTAGCATACGAACGAGGAAGCTCTGAGCATTGTGATGAGACAAAGGATCAAAGGCGTCTCGATACGGTGATATAAGTGGATCAATTGCTATTCCCCATTCAATCCACTTCACTGAACCATCGTCAATCCCAAAACCAATCACGTAATTGCAACTATGAGCTGCTAGTACAATGTTCTAACTTTTATGTTGAAGCCAGTATTCATTCAATAAAAGTCGTAGGCTATGATATGAGAGAGTGGGTGTTTGCAGGTAAATACAATAAGGAACGACATCAGCAAATTGTATAAGTAGGGGTGGTCCATCTATAACAAAAGGGTGCCATTGTGTCATTGTATGCGAGGTTGCTGCCATCATAATCATTAATCATCGAGGATCCGAAAGCAGCTGCTGTGTGCCTGGACACCATAATTCCGATATCTTCCATCATCCATAGAGGTAAAACGCGCTTCGTCAAAGATTCAAGCCCTGCCATCCAGTCCTTCATCATCCTCAGCGATATCCTTGTGATTGATCCATCCTCCTTGTTGGCAACGTGACAAAGAATCAAAGCAACATTCCAGGATTCACATCGCTGCACATGGCTGCATCCATCCATCCTAACCGTTGCACGTCCACTACGTCGATAAAAAGACCCTTGTGATCGCTACTGATATGCTTCTTTTCCATTCAGCTGTTGGTCAATCCCTTGCTTGGTCATTTGTATCACAGCTCAACCGGTTGATGAAGATTGTGTTGCGGCGTACTCGGCGGCTGATATGGCATCATCCAAACTGAAGATTGGGTAGTGCGACGTCAATCAACGATACATACATATTGTTAATCACCATTTCTTAATCAACAAGCACATCGGATCTCTAGTGTACCTTGATTAATGGGTGAAACATGATACAAAATCTCCTGTAACAGTGTGTTGTTAACAATGACGCGTCTACTGCTGGATGAAAGGATTGATGGTGATGATGATCGTATCACATAGTTGTTGTATAATGGCTAAAACTGATTGACGTGCTGCTGCAGTATCAAACCAGGAAAACCTCTCTTGACACTAGTTGCTCGTCGTCATCAACCTTGAAAGAGAACTCGAGCCTTCGATTCGTTGCATTCACAAGAGTGTCGAAGGTGCCATGTACGCGCTGTCACCGTGCGAGAACAAATCGTAGTGAAGAAGGTGTCGTGGATGCCATTGTCCAGTTCAGTGAAATGCAGTTGAAGAGGAAGAGAGTACAAGTGAAAGAGAGCACCAAATTTTAATCTGCCCAAGTTGCTTTATTCCATCACCCCTATGTGACACGACTCCTTACTCTAACGCAGAGAGCCCTGCTTACTCGCACGTGATAAACGTCATCTTCAAGTACTTACAAAGAAAGCCTTGCTCCACAACATTACCTTGACATGTGCTAATAAAGGCTAATACCGAAAGATAGCTATTAAAGAGACTGCTTGCAGGTAGATGATTCCAACACCATTGAAACGGTATCCTTGACAACCATAGTCATAAGATGATCCAATGTCCTGGTGTACCAGAGACCGCTTGACTGCTTCCAAGAAATCCACCCAAAGCCAAATAGTCATCTTCGCCTTTCAAAACAATAGGACTTGACATTGACAACTTTAGGGAGACCAAATAGACCTTCATGCACCAAGGAGCACGCAAAAGATGGTTTGATGGAATGATCGACCTATGAATGCGCATGCCACTAATTTATCTTTGAGATAGTGGGAACAATACGTAGTCAAGACCATATGGAAAGATATAATGCTTGATGCCTCCCAATACCCGAAACCAGTTTCCTTGCTGCAGAGATGTCCATACGATGACGAATGCTGATAGCCGTTCTCCATAGGAAGGGGTGTTGGCTGATGATGATTTCCCTGGGCGATCGATACACCTTGATAGCACCAAAAGACTCACACACATTGTAGCTTGTTGCTGATGTGTAAGTGCACTTGCATGCGACACATCCCATAATGATCACTTACCTTGTGCTACTTCAATAGTATCCTTGCCTCAAACAAAATCCGTATCTCCATGACACCATATCTCCATGACAACCATACCATGCTGCTGCTATTCCATTGTAAAGTTCGTTATTTGATAGCACTTGTATTGTAGATCCGAAGATATGCATACCAATGAATCTCCAAAGGAAGGGAGCGATGCTGGACGATGAAGGCCATGAGCGATGGATAAACCTTGATAGCACCAAAAAGACGCATGGCATTGTTGCTTGTCGCTGCTGTGATACACCCATAAGAGAGTTGCGCTGCTGAATGCTCTTGAAAGCTATTGCCCGATAGTGGGAACCACCAGAGGATCGAGTAAATGTTGTTGACAATAAGATATGAGCCCTGTTGCTGATTGCTGCCTCGTGATTGCTGCTGATATGATCCACCGATAATACGTATGCGTAGCAGGATATCCATCGAAAGGATTGTCGACAACCATAACCGCAGTCAGACAAGACAAAGCTTGGCGACACCAAAAGATATAGAAGTTGCTGCTTGTTGTTTCAGATGCACATAAAAGCAAATGACCAGTACTTGGTAATGAGAATAATCCAACGATGTAATAAGGCCGGTTGATTGAAAGATGCCGTAGACGTTGCTCGTTGATCCAGGAATGATTCACCTATAAAGATGCACGTTAAACAATTTTCCAAACTCATAAACGATACTTTACCATGATAGCTGCATCCATGACAAGTCTAAAGGGCCGTCAGACAAGTAGCTTGAGGAACAGCCCACATACTACAATAAAAGAGGAGGTTGGTAGGCGTTGTACAAAAGAACGGATCATCATTTACTGTACCAAGCCATAAGCACAAAAACCTGCCGACATCCAAATCAAGCCGTTACTTTGCAATGGTCCACTTGATAAGATAGGCTACGTTGGCACTCGGATTGTACTAAGCGATCGAACGATACCTGGTAGTCATATGCAGTGAGAAGATCGAGTAATGTTGGCGACGCGAAAGATAACATACTTCCATGATGAAGAGAAGTCGACACAAAGCTGAGGTTGGTGATCACTTTTCAAAGAATGGAACCGTCCCTGATAGGCAAAACCATACGAAAGTCGATTAAGCATTTTGCCACCGAAAAGCTTTGCTGAAGAGGAGTCCATACAAAGGCGAATGCCGACAATAGAACACTGCTGGATAACCAAAGTCATATCAAAGCCGAAAAAGAATGATGCCACACGTACGCTGTTGATTGTTGCTGATACAGTATGATCCACCGTAAGAGACGTGAGCCGGCAGATAACCATCAAACGAGCTGTTGATAACGAGAACCACATGACGGAGTAAAGATAGCTGGCACCAAAAATACATATTGATGTTGCTCCTTGCTGTTGATACAATAACATTCTTGACGTCCCAGTGATACGGTCGAGGAAAAGCCTTCTTGATCCTGTTATTGCACATCTTCCATGTAAGTGCACTTGCATGCGACACATCCCATAATGAATACTCTTACCTTGTAGTACTTTATTGGTATCCTTGCCTCAAACAAAACCTGTATCTCCATGCAATCCGCGTCTCCATGCAGCGCATTTCCATGACAACCATGCCATGCTGTTGCTATTCCCTATTGTAAAGTCCGTTATTTGATAGCACTCGTACGGTATATACAAAGCTACACATACCAATGAATTTCCAAAGGAAGAGAGCGATACTGGGCTATGAATGACTTGAGCGATGGATAAACCTTGACAGCACCAAAAAGACACGTGACATTGTTGCTTGTTGCTGTTGTGATACACCCATTAGAGACATGCGCTGCTGAATGCTCTTGAAAGCTATTGGTCAATAACGAGAATCACCAGAGAATCGAGTAAACGTTGCCGACACTGACGATGTAGATCCTGTTGCTGATTGCTGCGTCTTTCTTGTTGCTGATATGATCCACCGATAACAGGTATGCGTAGTTGGATATAATCAAAGGATTGGCGTCCACCTTGGAGTGATGTATAGATGACCTTGGTACTACATACTAAAGATGTCGACGTTGGCTCTCATTGCTTGTTGATAACATGATCCATCCATAAGAGACGTTTACTGGCAGCCGTACATCAAAGGTATTGTCGATAACCAGAACCACCAGAAGATGAAAGCTTGCTGACACCAAAGGCATACAAATTGCTCCTTGCTGCTGGCGTGATCAATTGTTAAGAGATCTTCATTTCTGGATGCCACCGAATCACCGATAACGAGAAGCACCAGATGATAGGATAAAGCTTGATATGACACCAACAATATGGATGCTGTTTCTTGTTGCTGATACAGTCCACTCATAAGAGACGTGCAATGGCTGACAATCTTCAGAGAAATCGCCCGTTGCTTGGTATAGTAACCAACCACCAGAGATGCAAGAAAGGTTGCCACCGCCAAACGATATAAACACTCTTCCCCATGGCTGACATGATTCAACTATCAATGATGCACCATTAACAATTTTCCTATCCCATCCAATAGTACTTACCAATCATAGCTGTGACCTTGTAAACTTCAACAAGACACCAAATGACAAGTAGCTCTCTGCTATAGCCCACAACTATAATACAATAACACGTTACTAGGTACATTAAACAATAGCAAGAACACTTACCAATATCAACCATAGGATATCCGAATAAACCCGATCCCAGCAAATGCACGTTGCGTGTTGTAAGATAACCTACCTCGATAAGATACACACCCGTTTTCCATAGTACTAGAACGATACTTACCAATGATGACGACAATGATAACGTAGTATAAGCCTTGGCCATAAATATACGCTGCTTGCAGTGATGTATCTAAATAAGAGACGTTTCAGCAAAGTTTTCCAAAAAGCATACCAATCATCCATACCAGAACCTCAGTGATCACATAGACTTGGAACCAAATAGGCCATCCGATTGAAATGTAATGATAAAATGCCACGCCAAGAAATGTCAAAGTACCAGTACTCTCCTCTAGCTCACTCCAAAAGGACGTGGATCAAAACACCAGATTTAACAGAGACCATGGGCCCTTCACCAGCCGACTTTGAACCACAATGAGCCGTGGATCCCGCATGCTGTGCGTCAATAGAGATAACCATCTTCTCTCTAAAGGCGAGGAAATCAATAGCCATAGAACGATGGAGCCGTGCGAACAGAGGATGCATGTTTAAACCCTGAGGTGACAACTTGAGTCGCACTGTTTCCGCTAGCACAACATGACCGTCTCCCCTGGAAAGTACAGTACAATGACATCCTTGACGTGCTGTTTGAAAATAATAATATCGCCGAAAGAGAGCCTATTGCTTTCGTCAATGTACTTGAAGGTAACAAATCCTTAGGCAATGCACTTTACGTTGAGGTATTCACAATACCATTCCATTGATGCTTGCAAATAACCTTGTATCCATCCGATCCGGTATGTGATGCTGCTGTTTCATGATGTGGTTGGTTAATCACGTGGCCCTGATTTGTAGATCCAACACCATGCATACCATTGAGCCAACGTATAGCGTTCTTGCCTTGAGATCCGTATCCTATTGCTGCCAGAGGTACCATCATCCAACATGTCCAACCTATCATAAACGCAATGTGAGATAACAACGAAAACCAAGCTAAACGCGCTTTCTTGTGAACGTACACAAAGGAGGAGACATAAAGGCTTCTTGTTGTGGACAACCCAGGAATGAATACAGGCGACGCCCCCATTAGATCTTGTATAAGCGAGAGAACAGCAACCTACACACGCACTTTAGTACCACAATGTCCAACTTGAATAGTAAAAGAGCTGCAGCGATTGACCGTACCTGTTGGATGGCAATGGAAGCTTGGAACATGGGTAGATCGCGCGCGTACTTGTTTTAGCTGGAAGTGTCGCAATTAACCACCTGTTCACCCATCTAGATGTTGCATTAAGGAGAGTGGAAGGAGTTAATGAGCTGTAGTTCGTTAATGGAGAGTGTCTCACCTTGAATGTGTAAAGTGGGAGTGGAGAAGGTGAAGGTGTGCTCTTTTTGGTTCCTCTTGTCCTGGATACAGACACCCCGCTTCCCATAGTTACTCTTGTGAATGCATGCACACCTATCTACCTCGATCAGTATGAATAGCTACTAATCCCTTGTTATGATCTCTATGACAAAAAGTGACACCAGCCTTGGTTATGCAGCCAAACTCCTGAACTTGGAACAGCCAAGGTGTAATCCTGCATCAAATGTGGACGTGTAAGTAGTCAAAGATGGTATACATGTATGAATCCATTGTCTCTATCATCATGGATAGCTTCCTCATCAATCGATTGTTGTGTTTGGAGAACCAACACTACCCAAGATTATCATCGTCATCCATTTATGCAACATGTCAACAACATGTGTAACCTATTTCACCTTCTCCGTCAGTCCGACTACTCGTACTGTGTATGACAACATGTACCTAAAGAATAAAAACTACACTACAGCTGTAAATCTCCCAAGATGCTACTATTTGGGAAATGTGAAATTGAACGTAGTCATCTGCTCTCATCCACCCAAAGTAAAGGACCACCATCATGATACTGTAATGGTCCACTTCTAAATACAAAATGATTTACAGGCAGCTGGTATTGTATAATGCTTCAGAGAGACAAAGGGTGCTATGTTTTTAATCATCATCATCATCATACACGACATCTGCCATACAAGTAACATCTAATGGTGTTCATGTAACTTAAGAAAGAACCAGTGGTATTGCGTATTTTAAGAGCCACCAACAGTTAAAAGCTTTTGGTTTCTCTACGAGAAGGTTTATGACTACCAGTGGTCGTACCACTACCGGAAGTTGCTCCACTGCCAGAAGCTGCTCCACCATTAGAAGATGTGCCACTACCGGAAGTTGCTCCACTGCTAGAAGCCCTTCCAAAGGCATCTTGAGCAGTTGAAGCATCTGCCATAGCATGATGATGTGTTGCTTGATCGGACATGCTTTGTTGCTTATTATTGGTAGAAGTCATTCCGGTACCAGGTAGTGTTGTAACGTGATCATCTTGAACCTTGCCACGATTATTAGCTCTGCTGTGAGTCCCTCTCACTGGTACAGCATCTGCCGTATGCATATGGATAGCAATGACAAGAACAGCAATAAAAAGCGCTGTACGGAAACGCGTGATGTCTTGAAAGATGAAGAATGTCAATAATACTGAGATCCTATGGAAGACGCGTCCTTTTTAGATGTGGTGAGCAGAAAGTTTCTTGGGGCACATACATGAGAAATCGATGGTATGTATCAAGCCTATGTTGTCTTGGGTCATCATCTCATAGCATGCATCATCATGCAGTTTACTCTTCTCTCATCTATCACACAAAATGGCGTATATGGAGGAATCGTACGCATTAGCGCTGGATGCGAACTCCCCCTTAGTTCGATCTTTATATGCTGTGTGTTGATCAGCCGCTACAGATTTAGGCAGCTTGTGCATCACAAAAGCATTTTTTGGTAGATCCACATTACATTTCGTTCATTTCCCTTGTACTGGTAGTACGATTTTAAAATAGGATGATGAGCCAACAATACATAAATACGGTCCATAGATCCTAGTTATCGAGCCTAAAATGTATGCCATACAACTCCTGGATCAAAGGACACATGTGAATAATACAGCACCAGCTACTCTGTATGAGAGAAAAAGTCATTGCATGGTTGTAAATAACCATGGATCATGTGCATTCAATAAAAAGGCGATTGTTCGCATCACGTACAATACAAGGTAATGGCGATGATGTTTGGGATCATCACACAACATTTATTATCAAGCAACGTAGTTTAAACACCAGGTTGATAAAACCAAATGCATCGTTGCTATGTAGGCTAAAATGTTGTCAAGGATACGGTTGGGCTGAGAGACTGATCTTTCGGGGTAACCTCTTTGCCCCTCTTTTACCCTGCCCACACAACCTGAGCGGCCATGACATGGGATGCCGGCAAACAGCTTTTGGAAACGCTGGCATCAGCAGCAGCCAAAGGACACCATGAGCAAGTCTTAGAGGAATCGACAGCAGCTTGTAACCAATTAGTCCAGCTTTATATGGGCTTCCTTGATTTGCGTTCCAAAACACGAGCGATCCGAGGCGAGTTTGACACAGCACTTGACGACGCAGCTACAATGCAGCAATTGGCTCCAGCATCAGCCTTGGGTTATTTGCGTGGTGGATACATTTATGATATGCGTGGATTAAGGCGAGAAGCGATACGCGTGTATGACGAAGGGTTGAGCCATGTCGCTATTGACGATCCAGCATACCAACTTGTTGTCAACGCCAAATCATCATCAGAGGAAGCTCTCAATCGTCGCTTTGATTTTATGGATCAACTACCACCAGACATCCTCATGAATATTGTACCGCGTTTTGTGGGCAACGATGCATTGTCAAGTGATAAACAGTATCCCTACTTGAACGTATCCAAGAGATGGCATCATGTTATTCCCCCGATCGCCAACTTCCATTTTATTATCAAGCAGCCTAAGACCTTGGATCAGGGACATGATCACCTCGTTTCAGTATCGAGGCATGTGAAGACATTAACACTCCAAGGCTGCCCAAAGACCATCAATCGATTTTTTCAACGAGCATCCTTTGAAGCATTGACCCAATTGACAATCAAAGGTATGTAATTATAGAGGATTGGAGAATTAGATGGATGGTGATTCACACATACCGTATCAGATTGCACGATAGCCAATGAGGATTCCTTCTTGTTACTGTTGCGTGTACTTGGCAAAAACCTGACGCATTTGACCATATCCAACCTGGCATTGAAGGATAACTCAAGTATCAAATTACAATGGGTTTTACTGGATTGCAATTGCCCCAACTTGAAGTCACTCGACATTTCCGACGTCAACACTGTAATCGATTCATTGCACCTTCATCCCAAACTGGAAGAGCTCTCGATGAACAAGATTGGACAAAGTATAAGAAAAGAGGCTGTTCACGAGCTTTTGTCATGTTTCCCTTCCTTGAAAGCGCTAGTGGTGGACACATCAGTGGATCCGAGCATCCTCACCATGGTACAGGAAAGGTGCCCATCATTGTACAAGTTATGGTTTGGGTTCTTACAGGCAACATCTGTTACGTATCAAGGAAGCGGAGGAATATACGACCTCATTCTTAATTTGGATCGAAGTAATGGCGCAAAGTATACAGAAACGGTGGGATTATTAGCGAGACATTGCCAGACATTGATGGGATGCCGATTACTCCTTGAGAGTGTTACAGAGAATCATGGACAATGCGATGTCGATTTTCCTTCTGATGTTCAATTCAACCGGCTGGACACCTTACATATTGCATCTTGGGGGACCGGGATCTATGAACAATGGGACACTCGCCTATTTGAGTGGATTATTCAACGTTCTCCTAATATTCGGCACATCTATGTTTCCGGTACAGCAGCTATTCAAGAACAAATCATACGACCCATTTGCAATTTTACCTCCTTGAGACGTGCGGTATTTCATATACGCAACGATGATGCTGCTCCCCTTATACTACAATTTCTTCAACATCATCACTCGCTTGGCATCCAATCGACCATCCATGAATTGGGTTTCACCATATTCCAGCTCACATCCAGCACGCGTAAGTTGTTGGGAGTGGTGACTCAGCTTTCACAATTGCAAGTATTGAGAATTGAGGTATATGGGACACTCCAAGGAACCAACATGCCATTATTCATTCAGAAGCTTGGTCGTGGTTGCCCCAATCTGAAAGTGATAAATTTGGCCTGTTACCACGGCTATCAAGAAGGCATTTTGAGTCAGCTCCATCTTATAAAATCGTTGAAGACACTTGTATTGTTCAAAAAGCCACTATCCGATGATGATGCAGTTGCCTTGACCAAGTGCCAACAATTGGATAGGTTATCTGTGTATGGATGTGCCACTTCACCGAGTGTTGTTAAGTTCCTAGCATCTCATATCCCTCATTTAACATTCAAGGAGCCTAGGCATATTGCTTTTACCTTATAATTGTATATATAAAGATAGATCGTTTTTATTGCGGCATGAGATGATGGATACACATGATGAATAGTAATTCGTTTGCGCTACTATGCATGATAGCATTTGATCCCACATTGGCTTTATTGATGTTTGGATTGGACATACGTACACCTATAATCTGCATACAGTACTATCATCGCGGGCTAATTTGTGTACACGTGCTTCTAGTGAGTACGTGGTGTGCACTGTTTGGGGATGCGGCAAGCGAAGGTAGAGTTTGCAGGGGGAGCCGATGTTGACTTTTGTATCGTTCAAGATAGCAACGTGACCAGCGGATGTAAGCAATACCAATTCCTCGCATAATCCATTCATTGCAACTTGGAGCCGTAGTTGGGGTATCATCAATAAAAGCCAAAAGCCAGCGTGTTGTTGATGGGTTGATCCACACGTCCTTAGATGCTCGTCGTTGACCAATATGCTATCACAAACTCATCCATCCGTTGCCTATCATCTTTATCAGTCATGGTATAACAACATCTATCCCCAGAGATCGTACCTCGTTCATAGTGTAAGATTACCCATCTTTGAGCAAACGCGATATCGTATAGCGCGTAACGCTTGTTCTCCCTACTCTTTCTCATCTTGCAAGTAGCGACCCCATGGAGCTCGTTGAGTTGGCATTCACCTTGACCAAGGACAATGGTTGCCATTGGATACTGCGTTGTTTCCAAAAAAGAATAAAGGCATTCAGGATTGTGGTGATGCTGAGAAGAGTGGAGCGAGTAAAGAAAAAGGGTGAGCGGGGTGGTGGTTCGACCGAAGTTGCCCGCTTCTCTTTATTCCCCTACTGCATTGATGCATGAGAGTCCTCTCTACCCCACAGGATGGCTACTACACATGATTACAACTTGTTTGCCTTATCTCTTGGGATCCTTGAGATCCTCTTCTTTGATAATCATTGCCAATGTTATTATTGTGATATGGCCACTGGTCATTTCAAAGTTACTTGCTTCATGAATTATGAACCAAAGCGAGCAAGCACGTGTGCGACGATTTAAGGTTAAGGATATTTCTAACTAAATTGAGACACGCATACAAGAGGTATTAGCTATACACGAGAATGAGACTACCTTGAAGAGCAATATGGACCACTGGGGTTGAAGCCATGTAATGTTGTTTAAGAGCTGGATGCTGTTCATTGATTTCACCCTATTACTAATTAGCCACGGCAACAGCTATTCATTCCATTTCATCCTGTTACTATACTAGCCACGGCAGCAGCAACGGCAGCATACATCGAATTGGAACAAACATCCTCTTTTGGAAAGCATGCCACCAAGCGTCTATTCTATCATCATCTCGATTCATAGTCTCGTTGTCTACACATACATGATTTGTGATCATACATCAAGAATGTTAGCAAAATAGTGTTCCAAACAATCAACATGGCGTGGGAATAGTTGTCAAAACAATGCATGTCAATGAAACATCAAGGCTACTCGTATTATTTCCTTTCATTTTGAAAGTGATGTGAATGATGAATGCCAATGCTATGAATGATGATGTTCTATATATTTTAATATACCTCTTGGAAACGGAACAAGTGTATGCAACGGGTGTGTTTTTTTCCTTGTTGTATGTTGCACAAGCATGGTCACTACGATTATGCTTCCTTGATCTTCCGATGTCAATGATTGGTGCCTTGGCACAGTTCGGAGATCATCTTTATAAAACTTGACACGCGCAAACCAGCGAACGTGTCTCCTTTTCTTCTCTCATCTTCTAAAAAATGTCCAACGACAACACTACTTGCCGCTTCGACCTTACCAACTCATCCGGTGGTTCAGCTGCTGCTGCTCACAGCCATGATCAAACAGCAGGAGGCCATTCTCATTCTCATGATGCTCATGAACATGGCCACACCCACGAACAATTGGACCATCCAGGCTTGTATCATGAACGCCCCAAGGCTATTTACAAAGATCGCGATTGGTCCGAACGCGCATTCACTGTTGGTATTGGCGGGTAAGAAGAAAACATAAAAACGCGTGTACACGCGCATACGTGTATTTATTTATGCTGATGATGGTTACATGAATAGACCTGTGGGCTCTGGCAAGACCGCATTGATGTTGGCCTTGTGTCAACGACTTCGTGAAAATTACTCCATTGCTGCTGTCACCAATGATATCTTTACAAAGGAAGATACCGAATTCCTTGTAAGAAACAAGGCATTACCAGAAGAACGTATCAAGGCTATTGAAACCGGTGGCTGTCCTCATGCGGTAAGTATGGGTCATCCTTGACGTCCTGTGGAACATGCTTATCTTATCAGCCGTGATGTGTATTTCCGATATGTATATAGGCTATTCGGTAAGTAGTGGTCGTCGTCCCTGTGTGTGTGCATCCATATACCTCTACCAGCGTCACTCACATGCCTATTTCCTTTAGTGAGGATGTATCGGCCAACATGAACGCTCTCGAAATTTTGCATGGCAAATTCAACACCCAGCTCTTGTTGATTGAATCCGGTGGTGATAACTTGGCTGCCAACTATAGCCGTGAACTTGGTATGTATATGAGTGATACAAACGATAACAACACGGGCTGATAAAAAGGGTCGATCCTTAGCTGATTACATCATTTATGTCATTGATGTTGCTGGTGGCGACAAGGTGCCTCGTAAGGGAGGTAAGGATATCATTACCACTTATGGTATCGATTGCATGAGAAAATTGATGTAGAATTCATGATATTTAGGTCCCGGTATTACCCAGAGTGATCTTTTGATCATTAACAAGACCGATTTGGCAGAGATTGTCGGTGCTGATCTCGATGTCATGGCACGCGATGCCAAAAAGATGAGGTATATCTTGAAGGAAAACCCGCGTTAGTTGGCCTTAAGCTAAATTTGTATTGCTCCAGAGGAAATGGCCCCACTGTATTTGCCCAAGTCAAGAATGGTGTGGGTATGGATGAAATCATTAGTTTGATTTTGGGTGAATGGCGTGCAAGCGGTGCTGCCAAGGAATCGGAAACCGCTTAAAAACAACCTCTGTATTATTTTTCCATGAATAGCATGATTTTGTCTATACAATACATATATATATCCATCACGTTTGTGTACTAAACTAGTAGAATGGATCAAATGTGTAGGGAGAAGAGGGGAAGGAGCAATGCGAGAGATGCTAAACGAATGAAAGAGATTATGAAGGGGCGATGATTAAATGACAGCAGCAAAGAAACCAAGCTTCTGAACAGGTTCGCCATGCATCTTTTTGGTTTGCACCGCCTCATCATCCGCAATCAACTTTTTATCCAATTGACTGATCAACGATTTGCCAATGGTGGATGCCGTCTATAGATACCTTTGAGTCCTCTTTGTACTCCTTCTTTTGCACGAATAACATACCTGAACCATTTCGGTCAATAAGCTTGGGTTGATACTTCCACCAGCACCCTTTTGCATGCCACATGTAGCGCCATCCTTGTTGATGCCAACAGTCAAGGTAACTTCCGAGGAGAGTTCTTCCAAGATGGTAGGATCAATGATGTATCGTTCTCCAATCTATGTAGGTATTGTCATTTACCCCATCCAATGATCCATGTGGTGTAATATTACCTTGTACAAAGTCACCGAGATGGGCAATCGATCCCAATCCGCAATAGGTACTGCATCTTCCACATCATCCATGACTTCGAATTCATATTCGCCATCACCAAGATCTTGCAATTCCGTGCGTGGAATACGGGTATCAAAGAGAGCAGCACGCACTGTCATGACAATACAATCAAAAAGATTACCAGCACAATCCATCACCTAGTATGCATCTATGAGTCCCGAATGCATGTGTGCGTGTGTATCTCATTCAAATCTTTACCATGGCATCCACATAAATCACCCAGCATTGTTGTCCAGGGACAATGCATAACTTTGATAAATCCAATCCATTCTGAGGGCCATTGAATAATCGATCCAATGATAAAGTCAAGGCTGTATTCAAATCATCGGCACCGCGTCCTTCGAATTGTTGTGAAGCACTAGGAGAACTACACGTGTGTACAAGTATGTGTCAATCGGCTTGTTGTTGTTTCCTCCCTCTCTCGCTGTCGACACTCGATTGGTATTTACCATTCCACGTTGCATACAATACGGCCTTGATCAGGCTGTCCTTGTTCAATCTCACCAATCTCCACCTTGACACCCACAAGAACATCACTGTCTCCCAACCGACATCGTGCACTGCCGCTGGTTTGTGATAAAATGCCGGTCTCAAGAACAAGGTGACGGTATTCAAGACGTCCACGACCATCAGCTCGACAATCGTATTCCACTCCTTGTGTAATGTAGTCACGTTCAGCTGGGGATATCACGGGTGCTGGCATGGTAAAAGTAGCGGTGTGTGTGTGTGTGTGTGCGTATGTGTTGAAGAAGTGCTAAATGCAAAAGAGCGACTTGCCATTCCCATATAAGGTGGCTTTGATGAATGAAATCGTACTCCACTCCATATCCCTTCTCCCATCTCCCATAGTAGATCTTGTTCATTGGTTGACTATACAACTAATACAATGATAATTATCTCCATGCACTATACATGCTTATCCAAGAGTTGTTGATTACCTTGCTTCATACAGCCTATTAGCCCAACGTCTTTCTATAGACATAGTCTCATATCATTGGATGATGCCCCTCTCATTTTGTAATGATAACCAACATCATTGCTACTCTCATCCTTTTACACAAGATACTCTCGGATGCACTGATCATTTTTAACCTATGGTAAACTTGAAAAAGATTCCATACAGGCAATCATAAGATAGCTTGGTAGGGGAAAATCTGTCATGCACTCGTCCGCCAATAGGATTGACCCTTCAAGCACTGCCCTCTCGCACATTACACAAACACGCCCTCCTGCATCTTTGGCTCTATCAGGTTATCGTACTTTACAATGAACAAAGACCACTCTTCATATAGCATCACGCTTACAGCATAGTGAAAACATAAAGTCAGCTGTATCTCAAATGTTTACAATGAAACGTGGGGTCTTTAATAGAACAAAGCTGCTCGGCGGGGTAAAAGCGATCTTGTGTCAAAGTATGAAGTCCATCGTGGCCATTCCCAGATTTCGCAAATGTCGCCACCAGCCAAACTGGATCCAGAGGTCGACTTCTTCGACGACGACGACCAAAAAATATTTTTTGGGCTGTTTGCGACATTGCCCACGAAACTTTCACACAAGGTGCTATTGGCCAAGCCGAGCCCATTGCTCTATTCAAAACCCCGCGTTTCATTGTAAAGTTTGGAGATACAGGCAACTTTATGTTTGTAAGCGTGATGCGATATGAAGAGTGGTCTTTGTTCATTGTCAAGTAGCTAGACTCTGGAGAGCCAAAGATGCAGAAGGGCCTCTTTGGGTACCTCAGCTAAAAAGTCAGGACTTCAGGGACAATGCATGATAGGTACGCAACCCTCATTTTCAGGTCATACATTGGCAGCTAATAGCCACTTTTATCCAATCAGCACTGTTGCGAAATCGACGTGATGGGAATGATGCTCCTGCTCTAGACATTCATTTCCATGATTAAAGTAGGTTGATCCGAGCTGATTTGGTTGAGTTACGCTCACACAAGATTACATCGGTTGAGCTACATCGAGCGTGCTTTATGTCCAGAGTGATGTAATCTCTCTTTGACCGCAGCTCAGTCAAATCAGCTCGGATCAACCTACTTTAATCATGGAAATGAATCTCTGGAGCAGGGGCATCGTTCCCATGCAGTGGATCTCGCAACAATGATGATTGGATAAAAGTGGCCGTTAGTTAGTAATACATGCCTGTTCCTAGATGATCCATAAAGTAATTATACGTTAACCCTTTCATTCATGCAAACGTAGCTATGTTACACAACACGACCCTCTGCATCTTTAGCTCTGCCAGGGTCCACCTACTTGACAATGAACAAAGACCACTCTTCATATAACATCACGCTTACAAACATAAAGGTGCTTGTATCTCCAAACTTTACAATGAAACGTGGGGTTTTTATTGGAGCAATGGGCTCGGCTTGGCCAACAGCACCTTGGGTGAAAGTTTCGCGTTCAATGTCGCAAACAGCCCAAAAAATATTTTTTTGGTCGTCGTCGTCGAAGAGGTCGACCCCTTGATCCAGTTTGGCTGGTGGCGACATGACGAAATCTGGGATTGGCCACGATGGACTTCATACTTTGACACAAGATCGCTTTCACCCCGCCGAGCATGTTGTTCTATTAAAGACTCCACGTTTGGTTGCAAAATCTTGAGATATGGCTGTCTTTATGTTTCTACTATGCTGTAAGCGTGATGGTATATGAAGAGTGGTCTTTATTCATTGTGAAGCAGCTTGGCCCTGATAGAGCAAAAGATGCACAGGGACGGCTTTGTGTAACTCAGCTATTTTGCATGGTTGGTAGGGTCAATGTATGATCCTTTATACATTATCATGTATTGCCAGCTAATAGCCACTTCCTCTCAATCCCAAATTTTGTTCATTGTAAAACAGTGGAATGATGCTCCTGCTCCAGCCGTTCATTACCATGATTAAAGTAGGTTGATCCGAGCTGATTTGACTGAGCTACGCCCAAACAGAGAATGTGTCAATTCTTGAAAGACAGACCCTGCGAATGTCTCCGTCTTTCAAACTTTTGGACGCTCCCATTCCAAATTTTCAAATGAAGCGAGAAGTTTTTATTACAAAAATGTTGATCAGCATGCTCGAGAGCACCCTTCTGACCCATTTTCAAGTTGGAGGTGGGCGACTTCGGGGCGGTGGGCCGTCCGCTCTTTTGTTCACGTCATCTACCATTTGGACTACCCCGCATTTTAAATCTTCACATTGAAATATACGAATTTTAAATGAATGAAGTTGATCAGCAGGTCTCAGCGAACCTTCTGACAAAGTTTCAGGTTACAGATGGGGAATCCCAAGGTAATACGTACTATTTCCATAAAACATGAATCTGGGGCTGACCTCCATTTCCGCCTCACATAGTAAACCCACAAAATACCCTCCCATTCAATTTCTTATAATGAGACATCAGGTCTTTTTTAGATCATCGTGATCAGCATGTCCAAGAGCACCTTGTGTTAAAGTTTCAGGTTCGAGAGGGGAAATCTCAATATCAAGGTTTGATGTACAGAGTACATGCATTTATACAAGAGGTGTCCGCCCAATTTAGTTTCCACTTCTTCCACGCCCACTTTATTCCCTCTTCCTCCCATTCTCAACTATTTGGCCCATTGAAGTATACAACTACCACCTACGCTACGAACGATTGTCCTGCTTCAACCCATCATGTCAACGCTACGAATGCCTTGATCCAATCGCCTTTGACTGAATGGCAAGCCCATGGCGTGTACACGACCCTCTTGTCACTCTACTACAACCCACGAGTCTCTTGACACTACACACTCTCTTGCACGCTCATATGCCACGAGCAAACGCAACAGCATTCATTCCTGCAGCTGCCATTAGCAATGCCCTTACTCCATTGTCTCAAACAGTGTTCTTTACTTGCAGCAACCTGCTATACAGCCTTTTTTACGTGGACAGCTTGTAGTCATTATATAGAAGCAGCTTTATTTGCATGTAGCAACTTTATTTCAATACATACGAAAGCCTATGGATATTGATCATCATCTGAATACTGTATTGGTTTGGTACATGGGATGGAAGAAATTAGGTATATACAACGCGTGGAAAAAGAGCTTCTTTGACCTTGATGCTGTCATCCTGAACGAGGTGGATCTCATTATCGTAGTAGTCGACATCCATTTCCGTGGCAGCCACTATCTTCATCCTTTGTGCAACCTGTCAACCATGTACAACCATCATCATCCAACTGCATGTTTTGATACGCCATCCATATACTTCGCTCAACCACGTGTCAAGAGCAATACACATCCGTACTCACATTTCCTCATATATGCATACTCTTCAAAATTAGTGGACGTCTGATATTGCATGGATCTTGTATTTGGATGTCAACTATGATCGGTTACATGACACCAGACGATCCTAGCATTAGGCGTATGTAGTTGGGCAGGAAATACTTGAATTGCTTCGTCGTCGTCATCATCATCATCTGCAAAGAGATCAAGAAGGAAGACGCGGTGGTGGATTGGATATGCAACACCTTTGTCTCTCTTTCAGTGTACCAAATTGACCACCTTTCACCCCATTACTGTTGAGACATTTGTAGCACCATATAATAAGTGATGTGGCCCCCTTTCACCATTTGGAAAGATCCGTTCCTCAACCATGGATTGATACCCACGTTACCTCAAATCACCTCATCCAAGCAACTCAATACATGACCTGTCAACCTTGGCGTCTGATACACAAAGGATCTCCCATACTCTCCATCCATCCTCTCTCTCATTCATTCATCGGTTGTAGTAAAAAATGGTTGATTGCATGTTGAAAGGATGTGTGTGTATACATTAGATAGATATGTGTGTGTGTGTGTGTGTGTTCTCTCTCTCTTCTTTTTTTCTACCGTAACAGGGCGTTGATCATGTCGTAATAGCGTGTTTAACCTTGACGTTGCTTGTGCTTCTTGTTCTTGTTGCAGGTAACAAAGAGCTTGCCTCGTCGTCGAACCGTGGTACAGCCATCGCACATCTTTTTGACAGAAGAACGCACCTTCATGGTACGCACCAATTGGAGTGTCGAAGGCGTAGTTGTAGCAGCAAACACAGGTTGTTGTTGTCGTGCTTGGGCAAACAAAGATCGAGAGAATTGTGACAGGAACGACATGTTGGAGAATGGAAAAAAGGCTTATTTACCAACAAGGAGTGCAAGTGGCCTGCCAATGTCTGCATTTGAAAACCAGCCACTTGAAAGCAGTTCACCACATCCCAAGTCGTAAAAGTGTTATTCACTCATAGCTCAATTGAAGGATCTTTTATTAAAAGTACCCATCTTTTTTGTTAACTTTGACTTCAAAACCAATCCAAATCCTATCATCATAAGCTGCAGCTTGAGAAAACATCATCATCATCATCCTCATGAAAAAAGTATGGATCACGTGCATACATCAAGACTTCGCTGAAAGACATGCTTGCATCCTTAGATCCTTACTTTGATCCATGAATAATATGAATCCATTGTATGATATCATAAGATGCATTTGAGCCATCATCACAAAAAAGTTGTTCCAGCAAGGATAAATGGATATGTAGGTTGCGGGAGATGGATGCGGACTTGCAAGTACTTCGATCAAGCAGTGTCAGGGTCACTTTGGTTATGACGTAGTGTAGGTAAAAAGTGGTTGGATGAGCTAATCCAGCTATCGCGGTGCACACACATCATAGCAACCCTGGTTTTCCCGGGCAACGCATAGCATGATCAAGATGATCCATATACCCTGCATACTATTACAAAGAGGAGTTGTGATGGTGAGGGATTATTCTAGAATAGAGATGGAGGATGTACATAGTAGTAGCTATTGTTCAACAACACGCCACTCCAAAGTGGCTGAATCCAGTAGACTGGTGATGGATGATGATGTCTGGTTGCTTCAATTTCAAATGCCGTCACGCCTGACCCTCACCTGCTGGAGCTCGATTGGTTCACTCTAAACCCGGCCCAGCACTTGCAACCTTCCACTTTCACTTTCTCCACATAACCCACATACGCTCATACACACACACACGCACACCCTTTTCTTCCCTTGTTCTCTCTCTTTCTATCTCTCCTAACTTCTTCTTCTTCTCTCTCTCCCTCTCTCGCTTACTTCCTTTCTCACTCACTCTTTCTTCTTCTTCTCTCCTCTCTTTTAAAAACAACAACGCTTCTCTCTCGGGATTCACGACTTTGAAAACGACCCGTTTTATTCACACCCCATTTGTCTTTTTCTTACATCAACATACACTAACACAACAACACCTCGGCATTGTACTTCAACAACAACTCTAAAATGTCGACTACGAGCTTTAGTCAATTTCGATTGTCAGGTATTCAACAAGGAGAGAGAGAGAGACACAAAGGCAGGACTAGTGAAAACCAACACGCCACATGACAGGAGACACGACCGATCCTTCTTCACGAACCATCCGTGTAGCTGCCAAGGATGGTCGAACAGGACAAGATATCCAACTTGAATACAACAACCACAAGGTGATTGGCAATGGATCTTTTGGTGTGGTGTATCAAGCAAAATTGGCACATAGTGGAGAGGATGCTGCCATCAAAAAAGTCTTGCAGGACAAGCGATTCAAGGTATGCATACATACAACATCAAGGGTTGAATGAGATCCAAGAGATTGATATCCATGGACATAGAACCGTGAGCTTCAAATCATGAAAGTGATGAACCATCCCAATATTTGTGGTCTCAAGGCTTACTTTTACACACAAGGCGATACCAAGGTAAACATTTATATGATTATTCAAATGTTGGAATGAGGAAGAGGAAGAGGAGGAGGCTATATTCAATAGTACCGTATGCTCACGCGTATGTGATTGGTTTCTCAACATTATTTCAAAAAAGAAGGATGAAGTGTACCTGAATCTGGTGATGGAGTATGTTCCCGAGACCGTGTACCGTGTATCCCGTCATTATGCCAAAATCAAGCAACCTATTCCCATGCTTCTCGTCAAATTGTACATGTACCAATTGTTCCGTTCCTTGGCCTATTCTCATACATTGGGCATCTGTCATCGTGATATCAAACCTCAAAACTTGTTGGTCAGCCCTATCACCGGTGTATTGAAACTATGTGATTTTGGAAGGTAAGGAAAAGGAAAGAGGATATGGGTCAAAGTTATTAAGATACGTGTGTATAGTGCCAAAATCCTGGTAGCAGGTGAACCCAATGTATCCTATATCTGTTCGCGATATTATCGAGCACCCGAGTTGATATTTGGAGCTACAAGTTATACAACCAGCATCGATATTTGGTCAGCAGGATGTGTCATGGGCGAGTTTTTATTGGGTC
This sequence comes from Lichtheimia ornata, assembly GCF_029851405.1. NCBI lineage: Eukaryota > Fungi > Mucoromycota > Mucoromycetes > Mucorales > Lichtheimiaceae > Lichtheimia > Lichtheimia ornata. Next base: position 57,068 of record NW_026695383.1, read on the forward strand.
AACCCTTGTTCCCTGGTGAAAGTGGTATCGATCAACTGGTAGAGATTATCAAGATCCTTGGTACACCTTCCAAAGAAGAGATTGCGAAGATGAACCCTCAATACGTCGATCACAAGTTTCCACAAATCAAACCACATCCATTTTCAAAGGTAAGGCACACATGTACACTTTGGAGGCGAGGGACAATGGGCTCATCATTATGGGATTAGGTGTTTCGATCGAGAGTACAACCTGAAGCAATTGATTTGATTTCACGTGTATTGCAATACGATCCACAAACACGATTGACAGCCAGCGAGGCATTGGTACATCCATTCTTTGATGAGCTGAGGAACCCAGACACCAAACTTTCCACAGGACGTGAATTACCTCCTTTGTTTGATTTCACGGCTGAAGGTAATAGGAATAAGGCATATGAGTGTTTATGGATATTGACCCATCCTTTTTTGTTGTTGTAGAATTATCCATTCGACCGGATCTGATACATAAATTGGTTCCTCCCCACTGTCATGATGAATTATTGTATCGAGGCATTGATGTTCGTAATTTCACACCCATTCCCTTAGACAAGATGCGTTTACCATCCCTGGATTAAGCAGCGACTTTTTTTTTCTCATTCCCGATTCATCCGCGCGCACACGCATTTCTCCCTCTATTTTCACGCCTCCATCCCACACCACACCACCACCATCATATCATCCGTGTATGTATGCCCTATATAAAGATTTCTTTTTTACTACATCATCATCTCCTTTTAAGATATGACAAGAGGAGGAGGAGGAGGGTGTCGAACAATGAGCAGTAACAAAGGGGTTGGGAGTATAAAAGGAGGGGGTGAGTCAAGAAAATCCAATGATGATCGGCATTTAACATTGATAGTCTTGATGGATACATGTCTAGTTTTCAAGCATTGAGATAAAAAAAGAAGGATTGTTGCACACACAGTGTTTCACTCATTTGTTACAGTGGTGGGCAACACAACCATAATCATTTTAGCATGAATCCGCCCGCACATTAATTATTCTCCCTCTCACACACACTCACACTCCCCCACCCCTTATTCGGTCTAGAAGCCGATTTCTGGATCAATGATAGCTTTTGGTATCATGCGTGGACTATGTTACTACGTGAACTTGACACGTGCAGACCTATCTCAATTCATTCAACATGTGCTGCTCCTCTTATATATACCTTACCATATTGTCTTGCAAGCACCTTGTTCATTGACATGACAATGACAGAATCCATCCCCATCATCGATGGTGATTAAGTAAATGACTTATTTCTAAATTTAATTAATAGCAGTATATATCTATATATGCCGTCGTTCGTTGTGATTGGGCGTTTTAGGTATGTATAGATTGCCACGTGGCCTATTTGTTTACGATCCATGAGCCATCCCATCCCATCCCAGCCAATGGCTACCTACCTAGTAGTCTCTCGTACATACATACATCTCCATCCATAACGTGGTGAAGCAAGGGAGTTGGGGAAAAAGGAGAAGGAGGAGGAGGAGGGGTGATGATGATGATGATGATGTATCTTTGCACACATTAATGATGATGATGGTGGGTGAAGCCACACCTTTTTCGGGATACAAAGTACCATGTGATATACCGTTGCATGTAGTAGACAAGCTACATAGTAACAGGATGAACATCATCATAAACGGGCTTTTTTTACGCGTGTTGTTATTATATATCCAATGTCCGCTTTATACCGGTTACGGAAAGGGGGAGGCGAAGAATCTAAAGTAATGGTAATGGTAGTATGTAACATGGTTGGAAATAAGGGATGAAAGGGGGTCAAAATGGAATAAATCTTTTATGCGTGCACAGCATTACATGTTGAATGGATGAAGGATGCTACGTGAAAAGGCAATGAACCGAGCTTACGCGCGAACTGGGGGCCGTGCGGAGGACGGAATGTTATAAAATATATAAGCCAATGTGGGCGTGTGCAACCATCGCCAAGTTACACTTTGAAATCCAAGGTTGGTGGTTGCTATGGGTTGCTGCCAATAGAAAAGCTCATTACCTCGTGCAGTGTAACCATTTTACACACACACACACAAACACCAACACGCTGTGTGTGAGTGTGTGATAGAGGCACACACACCCACACACGCACGCACACCCCTTCTTGATGAATGGGTTGAGTTAAATACCACTTATCCGAACGCACTCGAGACACACCTCTCTTTCCTCTTTCCACTTTTTTTCACATCCGCACTACAAAAAGTTGATCTTTGTAAGATCCTTTTTTTATTCAACACCTACACTCATATTTACCACACGACACTTTCCGGCTTGCCGTTGAGAACCCACTCTCGCATCTTTTTATCCCTTCCCCCCCTCTGTTTTTCTTTACACACACACCACTCACCACTCACCACCTTTTGATTCAGTTACAGGCTTGCTTGTATTCTTTATCAAATCCACTTTTCTCCCCACTTGTGTAAAACTTGTTCTCACCCCCATTTCTCCTGTTATTCTCTATCTTCCCCTTTTTTTGTCAGTACCTGTTTATAGTATGCTTTCAGTGTATCCTGGTATGAGCTTTGATTTCTTTTCGTCGCAGGCAGCAGCAGCAGCAACCAATGCTGGCACTTCACCTTATCCACGACAATCGAATGCAGCAGCAGCAGCAGCAGTCACCGCTTGCGGTAATAGCAGCAGCAGCAGCAATAGCACCAACGACTCGTTTGAATATTGGATGGGTAACACCATGGTTGATATGACATCGGCTGGTCCAATGTCATCCAATTCATGGCCTGAAATCCCAATGCCAGCAGCAGCAGCAGCCTCGACTCCTTCGTACCCTTGTGCCCGTACGCTTGCGTCGGGTACAGGTATCACGTCTGCATCCTATCCACCACCACCACCACCCTGTTCATCCTCATCACCCATGGTATCCGGCTTGCCTGTTGATCCATGTGTGTATGATAGTACTTCAGCAGCTGCAATGGCAGCAGCAGCCATGGCCGCTGTTACTGTACCCCAACAACAACAACAACACACCGCTATTCTAAGCCCGAATTTCCAACAAGGATATCCTTACTTGTATTCAGGTAACGTAGCAACAAAGCCATGGAAACGAAAAATTAACGCATGCCAATTTTATAGGATCTCCTGTGTCGACCGATGAGCCCATGTACAACAGCAGCAATAGTAATCATAATCATAGTCGTGCTGGTTTGACACCGCCTTCCTATTATTATTCGCCTACGATTTCTGCTGTACCGTATCCCACCTCTTCAACGACATTTATGCAATCACGACGTGGTGGTAGTGGACGACGTGCTTCGATGCATAGTTGTTCTCGATCATCCTCGCCTTTATCATCCACCTCGTCAGCATCTTCGTCCCCTGATGTGTTTTCCAGTAGTAATAGCAGCAGCAGCCCTGCCGTTTATTACAATAGTCAACAACCTTTGATGGCCACGTTCAACACAAAGGCCACTTCATCTACCCCCAAACGATACAAATGCACCGTATGCGGCAAAAAGTTCACTCGTCCAAGCTCTTTGAATACACACATGTATAGTCATACTGGCGAGGTAAGAGAGAGAGAGAAAAGGAGTGATTGATTATGTACAAGAGGAGAGGATCATTGATTGATTGATTTGTATCTATAATAGAAACCCTTCAAGTGTCCAGTGGAGGGATGCGGTCGACATTTCTCGGTCGTAAGCAACTTGCGTCGTCATGCAAAGATTCACAGCAACCCCACCCCAACCACAAATACTCCATCGTCGTCCTCTTCTTCATGACATGATTATCCCTGAACGTGTTACTACAGTCTCTCTCCTCCACTCCTTTTCATTGTCTTTTGCATCTTTCTTTAACTTGCATGCAAGTAAAGAAAAAAAGTCGACAGGCTGGTTCTTGTCCTTTTTGCAATTCCTTTCCACCACCATCACCACCACCAACCCACCCCCTTCCTCTCTCTCTCTCTCTCTCATTGTCTCTCCCATTCCCATCCCTATTTTCTTCTTGTTTTGTAACCGTACAGTGTTGTCATTAAGCCCGAATAGCAAAATATAATGGTTTATTTGTGGTTTGTGTGGGGTTGCTAATAAGGTGTGTATTCATCTCCCCACTTAAGATTCAATCAAACATGTGTCTGTGTCTGTGTGTTTTTTTTCGTTTCCTAAAAAATGTCGTGTAACCCACGCCGCCGCTTGTTGTGTTATCTCTCTGGTCTTTCTCACTGAGATGGTGATATTCCGTCGACTTGCGAGTACAACAACAACAGCTGCTGGAAGTGGAGGAGGTGCCCCATTGAAAGGATGGCGCAAGTATGCCCATCAATTCCGAGACAAGCCAGCATCGTACATGACCACCTTTGCTCTCTTGCACGAAATCACTGCCATTGTGCCTTTACCCATCGTTTATTATACCCTCGACTATTCTGGTTGGCATATCCCACTTGTACCGCAAGAGGCCATAGCAGAAGGCAATCGGATCATGAGCAAGTTGAGAACTCGTTATGGATACGAACCCCTGGCACCCGATAGTAGAATCATGGTCAATTTAGCCACATCCTATGCTGTTGTCAAGGTGAGTGAGTGAGTGCATCATCCTTCATTTTCTTACATAACTGACGCTTTGGCTTTTTCTAGGCCATGATGCCTTTACGGATTGCAGCCTCGGTTGCCATGACTCCCTTTTTTGCTGAACGTATGATAGGACCCTTGCTTGGATCATTTAGACGTTTCATTCCCTTTAAAAAGTCAACCACCACAGGATGAAATAGAATTACCTTTGTTTGCTTTTTTTATTATTGTTGTAAAATCAGGGTAGAAAGAGAAAATGTGTGTCTGAGAGAGAGACCTAAAGGGAGAATTTGGCATTGTAGATGGCTTCTGGGACAAATACAGCCGAGATCTACAAAGAAACGTTTATGAGTCGTATGCAAAAGAAGCCTTCATACATTCGCTTTACCTGTTTACCACCAAACCATCGTCCATCCAAGGCCTCCAATGCATTTTGGGCTGATTCCACACTTTCAAACTTGAGATACACTTCGCCCTACCACCACCACAGTTAGTCATTTTCAGTGTATCCTCCTCCTTCCATGATCCCCTTTTCGTTACCAATGAATCTTCGTTCACATGGATATGTTCAACTTGACCAAACTTTGTACATTCCTCCTTGACATCCGTTTCCAAATCCTTTACCCAATCGGGCTCCGTCTCCCTATAACACATGACATTTTAGCTCACATTGCATGTGTGTCGCACAGCATTCTTTCCCAAAACTTACTCTGCAGGATTGAACATGTTGTTGAGCATGATTGTACGCGATGCCTTGATGGGAATATTGGGTCGAGCACTAATTTTTTTTTCTCATGAGTAAGCTGTGCTGGAAATGAATCATGCGGGTAATACGTACGGTGCAGTAGGGGTTGTGGAGGATTCTTCTGCTTGACGATATTCTTCTTCCATCATATCCGATTGACGGGCTGCCAATTTATGCATCAATTCAGCACGAGCCAAAGAGTTGAGAGATAACCCTGCAGAATCTGTATAACGTGATGAGTTGATAATTCCAAGGCATAAATGGTATTTGTATCCTTACCTTCATCATCCAAATTGCCATAATTGGCTGCTGCTGCTCTTTCAGTGACAAGACCAACCTTGAGCTGAAAGCAAAAAAAGAGGTCAATACATAGGTCTCTCCCTCCTTCTCTCTTTGTTGTTGTTTCCATTACCTGACGACCAGCCAAATCAAACCCATTCATCTTCTCCAATGCTTGCTTGCCATCTGCAGCATTCTTGTATCTATATCAAACACGTGGTCAATATGTGTATCAGCCTATGCTCATCGTCATCACACTTACTGAATAAAAGCATAACCCTTGGAACGTCCCGTTTCAGGATCTAGTAAAGAAAATAAGTGAATCCACACACACATGGATGTATACATATCATCTCACTCATTACCTTTGTGCAAATTGACGAAATCCAAGGGACCAAACGGTTCGAATATCTGACGAAGATCATCTTCAGTGAGACTGAAATGAATAGAACCCACATAAAGTCTTTGAAAAACGAGTTCTTGCCCAGCACTATTGATACCATGTTAATATCCAACCATGACAAAAGGTGGGAAGGGGAGAGACATTACCGATTTTGTTCCTGCGCCATAGCATAACGGTTCTTTTCAGCCTCGGACATTTGAACGAGCACAGGGATACCTAAAAGTTTTTGCCCTGACATTGCCAACGCATTCTGAACCGACTCCTCATCATAAAACTCGACATACCCAACACTAAAATGGAAGGTATTAGTATATCCTCCCTGATAATCAAGCGCAATATTTACCCTTTTGAACGTCTCGAGTTCCTGTCAGAAATGATACGAGCATCACGTACACGACCTGCTTGAACGAAAAAATCCTCTAGTTCACGAGATGTCAAACGAGCAGCCAATTGTGTGACAAAGATGGTACGTCGATCACGTTCTTCTTCGGGTACAGGAGGTGAAGGAGATCGTGCTCTTCTGCGATGACGACTACAAAAAGAAAGATAGGGTGAATACCATGAGTGTTGATGTTGATGGATTGTCTTTGCTTACTCGCGGCGTTCCACACTCCTGCTACGTCTTTTGGGACTTCTATCACGCGATCGTGAGCGTCTTCGATACGATGGCGATCGACTACGGTATCTTCTACTACTGTGTCTAGAACGGGAACGACGTCGTGGAGACCCATGGCGATGATGGTGTGACCTAGTAGGTGAACGCGACCGATGACGAGACGAGTGACGAGAAGAGCTGCTGGTATAGAATGGGTCAACAGGCGATGCTTGCTTGTAAAAGGAAATGTCCACTTACTGCCGATCATGATGGCGTCGACTACTGCTGCTTCGACTCTCGTCTCGATGACGGCTACTTTGGCTGCTGCTACGATGATGTGATGACGAACCTTGTTCAGCCTAGATAGAATATCAATCTATGAGCACAAAGGACTTCTAGTCGACATGATTGTCACTTGCCGATTTGTCTTGGAAGGGGGCTTCCAGCATAGCTTCAACGTTGATATCCATGTTGACCCTGTACAGTTGAAAAAGAAGGTGGAGGAAGAAAGACACACACTCACAAAAGCAGGTGGCTGCTGAAATCGAAATAGGGCTGCTGCTGCTGCTGCTTCTCACACCAAGAACAAACGGAACAAGCCGGGGCCACAACCGCCGCCTTACTAGTAGTAGTAGTAATAGCAGTAGCAGTAGTACTAGTGCAAATAAAATGTTGCATCTCACCATGATACCTTCTACTTGACAACAAAAAGGAGATCTTTGGCATAATAGCTGCTCTAAAGGAAGGAGGGCTGTCTACTACTATTTTACCCCAACCCCATTTACGCAGCTATCTACATAATAATGTTGGAATAGCCTTGCCATGAGATGTTGAGTAAGTTGCTCAGGCACAAGTTCATCACCCACACATGTATGACCCGTTTACTGGCACAAAGAAATTCTCCTAAAAGTAATCCATGCTCATGCAAGTGAGCAATAGATATAGCCGTTATCATCAGAAGCAGTATTGAGTACCTTTCATCCTGGTTGCCATACTACCATTGCCATGCAACGAGTCTTTTGATATCAACAGTATCCAAAAGGAGTGTGCCGCTTGTTTTATCCTCCTCCCCATGTTGTTTCTCATAGGTAATACCATACCAATCTGCAGCAAGCTTCAAGACCATGAGCAAGCAATAAACACATGAATGACCCATCACATGGTTGCTACCACAAAGTGGAAAAGGATGAATCTAGAAAGAGTCAAGAACATTCCAAGAAATTGCGAGATTGGGCAAAAGCAATAGTCCCATGGCTAACTAACAAAGGATGATCGATTACAACCCATGCAATTGGCACCACAACATGAGTACATGGATAGAATTGCATCGACAAGGCTGCTCGCTTTTCTCTATGCTGTTGATGTACTATGATTTTATATAAAGGACACGTGCATAGATGATCATGGTACCATGTAAGGCACGTAAGCAGTAACACAGCCCTTTTTTATGGTCAAGGATGGCAATCAAAGGTAAAGGTATACTTACGATGGTGTCGCTAGTCATTCTTTTCCACTTTTCTTGCATACATAAAAGATAGCAGCAGAGATAGAGCTGATCTCCATGTGAGCAACAAAATAACAGCAATGTAATAAATGAATCATCGTTATACTCAAACTAAAGTTTTATTGACTAGAGGTATCAAAAAAGCGATCCATTGGATCGTTTAACAAGATCCATCTTGTAGCAGGGAACGGTCTTGTAGATTGCTTAGACAACATCATCGCAAATTTCGCCATCATCTCCGCGTTTCTTGAGCTCTTCTTCACCTTCTCCACCATCTTCTCCACCTGCGGGTTCTGCGGGGTGTTCACCTGCGGCTCCCTCCTCACCTTCGCCTTCGGGTGCTGCTCCAGGATCACGTTTCGTTGGGCCATTGTAGATCTGTGTGCCTGTGCCTGCTTCTTCAGGTGCACCAACATCATCATTTTCGGCCTCTGTAGCTTGGGCAAAACCAGCAAGAGCGATAACAGCAATAGAGAAAAGAGTAAAGAAACGAGCCATGGTAATTAAAAGTGTGGATGATAATGATGTTTCTTGCGGTGATGAATGGTCCTCTATTTATACACAGAAAAAAAGAGGGTTGACAGGTGTTGGCAGAAAAGAATAAAAGGGGGTTGAGGAGGAGAAGAGGATGTGACGGGTCGTTTGGATGCAAAAGGATCAACGATGATGATGATGGCTAACGATGATGCAATGCATGCTGTGCCATCGGCTGCAACAACAACAGAGAAGTACACTCCCCTTTTTTTCCTTTTACAAGTAAACCCAATAGGGCCTGATCTACGACGCTCATAACATACTTTAAACATGATCGTCCACGGATAGTGTTTTCTGTTTCAGTGCTTGGTATATGGTTTCTTGCCATGGATGGTGGGGTGGTGTCGTCCTATCTCATAAAGCCAAAAAAGTATACATTTTCAAAAGTCTCCTTAATTTTGATGTGTACTGTATACATGGATACATACGGATTTGTACGCCAAAGATGTAGAGCGATCAACACGGAGGACTCAAGGTTTGCTTTTCTGCACGTACCCAAAACTTGTCTTTAGGAGCAAGGTATATGCTTGTTGTACTCTACATAGTAGCAACCAACCATACGAGGATCACGAAAAATGTGCACATCATACGTGGCAATATGCTCTAACGTTTGATGCTCCTTTAGGAGTAATGTGCATGATTTTGATGATGCTATTAGGCTATGTGCTTTATCAAGGAGAGGGGTTGTTTCACATGATCGATCACCCTGCTTGTTCTTATTAGCTTAGGGCATGCCACACCCATCATTGAAGGGTGCAGTCAGATAAAACATGTCACATCATACACGAAGGAGTTTGGGTGTAAAGATGGATTTTAATACATTCCATTTTCGATCTACTTGTCATCTACATCGCATCAATGATAATGTCAAGACTGCATGACGTAGTGTTGTGTGTGATGGCAGAATCAGATTCTTTGCTTGGGTTTCCTCATTGTCATATACAACACGTTCAACCACGCATATGAAAACTGCCCTCGTATAGATACGTATGATATGGTTGATGGACACCATTTAAAGTGCGTTTTAGAATAAAAATTACTCCTTTTTGATATGCTACATTCAAAACTTTTAACAGGGATGGCGGTAACTCTTTTTTTCTGCATACGCCCAAGTCTTCTCTCAGGTGTGTGAAAAAGACAAGGGGACGGCCGGGGGTTGCTAGGAGGTGTATGTACATCCCGGCAGCCAATCATGCTGCGAGAGTGGAGGATGTTGTGGATCAAGCTATGTCTTGCATCATTTGCTGCTACGACTCCTTTTGGGGCATCTATCTTTTTCAGAGACCTTTGATCATTTTTTCTACCACATCCTCATTCCCAATCCTATGCCGTTGTTGCTCAACAAGATACCCCTACATCAAAAGTATGTATATATGGGATGATCATGTATTATCATGATGAGTGACAAATGCAAATACGATATAGAGCCAGGGATCATTTTCTCGTGACTAGAAGATAATGTGGCATCACTCTTCATATCTCTTAGTATCATCCTTGAAGGTTGAGATGTGAGTCTGTCATCTTTTGGGGATTCTAAAAGTGGATTGTGTTGTATGGTGGTGGGAGTGAACAAAGAAGCAATAGCAGCTGGGAAATCCCTTTTCCAGATTTGTGATGTTTTGGTTGGTAAGACATGATAGGCGAATCAGATGGATACAATCGGCCTTTGAGCAAGGATGGTCTTCACCGCCATAACCAATGCTATCAAGTACAAGATAGATGTTGCGATGAAAATCATCAAGACTATATACGTATAAACCTGCATTTCGGAGACGACGGTGTTAGTTTTTGTTGCACAATGGGTTACATTTTCATGCACCAAGGTTGAGACCCCACTTTCTCTTATACATGTAGGATTTTTGTACCTATGTCATTATGTAGATTATGTACGGCAATATGGTGAGCATGCATTGAGTAAGGATCCCCCTTTTATGTCGTCTCGGGTATCGGGATTATGAAAGACTCTTTTGGAATATCCACGTTTGGCTCTTTTACTTGAAATCCAACATCATGCGTTGGGATGCTTCCATGTCATGAATGCTTTTGATGAGAATGTTGTTATCATCACCCACAGGTTGCTCTCATTGTTCCTCTACTGATTAAAGGTATACATGTTGAGCAAGGGTAAGAGCCTTTCTTATGATGCAGTGGGGCAAAATAGTCAATGTGGTGATGTAAAGCTTATTGCGGTAGGAATAAGGGAAATCACATGATGCTATCAGGGCCATCTCTTTGTTGGCTGTATAAATGGGCATTCAGGAATTCCTGTGCGGCATTTATGACAATGAGTGACTCAGGCGTGACAAGCCACGAGACATCTGTCAAATCAACCTTTCCAGTTACCGACGGCCGCTTTATTATCTTGCACCCACACACATTCACTTTCACATATACACACAATGACAACAGCTCTCTACATGTTGGATTATGGCGCCGGCAACGTCCGCAGCTTGGTCAATGCTGTCAATCGCCTGGGCTATGAGATTGAGTTCGTCAAGGATCCATCCGACATTTTGAAAGCACAGGTATTGTTGCCTACCACCTACCCTTTGCCTCCCTTCATTGTATGCTAACTTTGTAAACGTAGAAACTCATTTTCCCTGGTGTTGGAGCGTTCGGTCATGCCATGGAAGCATTGAATAGCAAGGGCTACTCTGAGCCTTTGAAGCAGTATATCGCCTCTGGACGACCATTTATGGGCATTTGTGTTGGCATGCAATCTCTCTTTGAAGGATCCGATGAAAGTGATATCCCTGGTTTGGGTGTGATTCCTGGCATTGTCAAGCAATTCAACAAGGAGACCAAGGCTGTGCCTCACATGGGTTGGAACGCATCTCAAATCTTAAAGACACAACCTACTCAAGCCGAGCAACAACAACAACAATCGATCAGCTACAGCATCAACGAAGAATCATCCTATTACTTTGTTCATTCATACGCTGTTCCTTATGACGACAAGGTGAAGGATTGGACATTGACCACAACTCAATATGGCGATGAAGTCTTTGTCAGCTCTGTGCAAAAGGGCAATGTATTTGCTACACAATTCCATCCTGAAAAGAGTGGTTTTGCTGGTTTGCGTGTATTGCGTTCTTTCCTTACTGGTTCTGGTATTGTGGATGAATCAACGGTGATGATCAAGGAGCCCGAGATTTACAAGCACGATCGACTTGGCAAGCGTATTATTGCATGTTTGGATGTGCGATCCAATGACGCTGGTGATTTGGTGGTGACCAAGGGTGATCAATACGATGTGCGTGAAAAGAGCGGTGATAACGACGTACGCAACCTTGGCAAGCCTGTGGATCTTGCACGACGCTACTTTGAAGAAGGCGCTGATGAGGTCACTTTTCTCAATATCACCAGCTTCCGTAATTGTCCTTTGGGTGATTTGCCTATGTTGGAAGTGCTTCGTCGTACCTCTGAAACGGTCTTTGTGCCATTGACCATTGGTGGTGGTATTCGTGATGTGGTGGATCCTGATGGTACGGTGCATCCTGCTTTTGAAGTGGCTGGTGAATATTTCCGCTCTGGTGCCGACAAGGTCTCTATTGGTTCTGATGCTGTTTATGCTGCTGAAAAATACTACGCCAATGATGGTAAAAAGGATGGTACCTCTGCCATTGAAACCATTGCCAAAGCTTATGGTGCTCAAGCCGTTGTGATTTCAGTCGACCCTAGTCGTGTCTATGTCAAGGATCCCAGTGAAACCACTCATCATGTTGTCAAGAATAGCCAGGCTGGTCCTAATGGTGAAGAGTATTGCTGGTATCAATGCACGGTTAAGGGTGGTCGTGAAGGCCGTGATTTGGATGTGCGTCAATTGGTGATTGCATGTGAAGCATTGGGTGCAGGAGAAATCTTACTCAACTGCATGGATCGTGATGGCACCAACAGTGGTTATGAGCTTGAATTGATCAATGATGTCAAGGCTGCTGTCAAGATTCCTGTCATTGCCTCCAGTGGTGCTGGTTGTGTGGAGCACTTTGATCAAGTCTTTGAAAAGACCAATGTGGAAGCTGCCCTTGCTGCTGGTATTTTCCATCGACGTGAAGTCCCCATTCAAGATGTCAAGAAGCATTTAGCAAAGTGTAACGTTAACTGCAGAGCATTGGATCCTACCTTGTAGAGCAATTTATATCCCCCTCCATTGTCATCATCATGTATACATCGTTTTCCTCCTCCTCCTGTTACTATTCTATCTTCGCAATATATATATAAGCATCATTGTGCCAAAAGAAGCTCTGTAGAGAGATTTATTGAATACTTCATTCCTGCTATTGCACAACAAACACGATCAATACATGAGAGCTAACTACATCGTGACATCTTTTTGTGATCCGGATTCATGGGCCTTCTCACCGTTTCGCTTGTATGCCCGACCCCGCTTGATAAAATTCTTGATACCATCACGCTTGATAGAATCACGCTTACCCGCAACATTAACATGCTCTTCGCTACGCTTGAGTGCTAGAGGATGAGGTTCTTCACTACGCTTGAGTGCTAGAGCATCGGGGTCTTCGCTACGCTTGAGTGCTAGAGCATCGGGGTCTTCGCTACGCTTGAGTGCTATATAGAGCATGAGGTTCTTCGTTACGGTTGTCATAAACAGCAAAATCACGTCCTCCTAAATACGTACCGGTACCAGGCTCTCCATTGGTCTGTTGCGTAGCAGAGGATACTGCTACTGCCATAAGAGCGATACAAAACAGTGAAATAAACTTGGTCATGATGATGATATTCAAAGTTGTAATAGTGGTAGGCGTTGAATTATGAATCATGTTCCCTATCTCGGCCTCTCTTTTTATACGGAGGACCACACACAAAAGTCACGAAATGGTATCCTGTATGATGTAAGCAAAGTAATGCAGCTTGACAAGTTCTCGTCGTTGTTTACAAAAGAAAGCTGCTAGAGTTTCGTGTTCGTTTTCTCAATCCTCTAACCACCCTAAAATGTTGCGACGTTGTGATCGATCAACGTTCTTACATTGATACCGTGTACAAGAAAGGTTACAGAGTGGAATCCCATGGTCTGCTTTATAAACCTGAAGACAAAAAAAGGGATGCTACCATTTTCTGCACAACTAGGTTCCTGGTACTTACGGCATCTTGACAATGATTGCCGATTGGCGTCTTGCATATGATGCATCTCTGTTTTTTTATGAAATGCCACACACTATGTATGCATGTGGGCGCTTCCCTCTCTCTCTCTCTCTTCTCTGTGAAATGTGTACTGTAACATGCATCGTGATTCAGATGCAATTGTTTGGCTCTTGCATGCATCCTACGTATGGATCACGATACGTAGTGACGTTGACAGCACAGTGCAACAGCCCTAACCCAGAAGTCGTAGACGCTAAGCGAATCATGCATGTCATGGATGTTGTTTTGTTTTCCTCTCATACGATGGATTGGAATACCAAGATTGCTATCACCACCTGAGGTTTGTTCATAATCATTGCTCCCCATGATGAAGTTATCGTTTATATAATGGAAGGACTTTATCACGTATATTTTTGAAACCACCTACATACACAGCTTGCTGTAAACAATTTCATGATGTACAATAAAACGATACATCAACAAAGGTAGCCACAAACAAAGCTATCGTTGCAGAAAAGTTTATGCATTCTATACGCAGAAGATGTCCATGAGCGACAGCACGGTATTCCAATGTTGGCGTTTGTATGATCATTACATTATCGTTTAGCGTCACCTGTACTCTGATGCCTTCCCGGTCCCAGTGTCATGTATGGAAATATGTGTCACTTCCATTATCGTACTTCGTCAACTCGACATTTCAAATGTAAAATAATACGTCTTGTGGATGACATGTAAGATAGATGCTTGTTAAACTTGAGCACGACTCCCCTATTTTGACAACACGCAAATCACCATGGGTTGTGTGTTGTGCCTCGTGCATGTAAAAGGGGTAAGGTGTCACTATTATCCAAGATCAGCTCCGACGTTTCTTTTTTCCACCTCGGATGACATCTTGGGTTCAACTGGACAAGAAGAATACGCATGTTGTCGTCTTTTTTTATATGAAATGGATTCAGTGTCATGATAAAAGACAAAAGATAGATGACCCTTTTTCGAGCTAGCCATATGGTGGTAGGGTGAATTCCTGCTTCAATGGTGCCGGGGATTGGATTCACGCAACACAAACTAATAATTAGTGGTGTGACACACACACACATAGAAACCATGTCTCTTTTTACAACTCATCAATGTGGAAAACGCTCGCTCTAATTCACCATTTTAAGAGTATATATATATTTATATTTAACAATGGGCATCATGCTCCGTCATTCTTGATGACCGTGGAAGCAATTATGTCCCTTTCATTGAATTAAGCCATACATTGTCTGTTTCAGCGTGCATGCAGACTACACTGCACCGGGGTTTAGCATGGGTAAAAAAGAAGCTTACTATAGTTGAGCACAGACTCCGTTGGATTCACACGGCGTGAATAGCCAAGTGCAAAAAGTACAAATGTGCGACCTCGCTCAACATGACCCGTGTAGATCCTTTGTTCTATCAATCTCATACTTAGGCACATGCACACACATTAGGTACACCGAGACACACACACGCAATTGACTTTTGACGTGGAGATGGAATGCAGGGGGTGGTTGAACGGAATCCAATTAAAGTTTAAAAAAACGCATATGTATACTTTGGATGATGTACAAAATGGTGATGGATAAGGGATACAATGGACAATGTATAACCATTTCTAAAAATACAATGATGGTTTGGCAAAAAAGGACATGGGATTTACCGAGTTTTGGAAACAAAAGTCGTCAACAGCAAGGAACAATTGCCCGCAAATGGAGGTGCAACTCGAGATGAAAGAAAAAAGCGAATGCTTCCATGTACAACATTAAAACTGCTGGTGGAGTTTATCCGCTCCATAGACGTATAAAAATGGGACCCTATCTCATAACAATAAGACACATACATCCCATTTTCTTTTTCTCTCTCTCTCTTTTTTTTCACCTCCCCCCTACCACACTCCTTTGTATACCGAATGCGTTCCTTTTTAACCATTGCTCTTGCCGCCACTGCATTGCTTCAACGTGTTGCAGCAGGAGGTGCTCCCATTACGCTTGAACTTGTCGACGCGACCAACTTTTGTACGTTCTTGCCACCAGCCGATTCAGAAGATCGCAACATTGCTCGTACAGAATACAAGGCCGAAGTCTTTTGTATGGGCTCAACTCCTAATGCGGATGCAGCTGGTACTTTGGCTGATGGCTTTATCCAATCGGCTCATTTTGTTGCCACCGACGACTATATCCAAGTGACAGGTCAAATCGATCCCGTAAAGATGAATCTCGATCCAAATGATGAAGGTGGCCAATACGATATCGTCATGCCAAAGGGTGCCGTGTGTGCTGGTGGATGGAAGCATTTTGTCAACCTTATTGAACCCTCAAGCAATACCTATTGTCTCCGTTGCTGTGTAAGTCATCCATTTTTTCATCCCAATTCACAATTTGATCCTTACAACGTCGTTTTTAGCACAGTAAAAAAGACTGCAACAGAGGGATATCAGAAAAGGGCTGTGGGCACATTATCCCTGGTGATTACAGTGGTCCAATGGATGGTAGTGGTCCTTCGACTGGTGGTGGTGATAACAATCCTTCTCCACCTCCTGCAACAACAACATCTGCCCCACAGCCTTCTTCTTCGCCTGAAGAGCCTTCTACTTCTCCTGAAGTACCTTCATCATTGCCATCATCATCGTCTGGTGAAGCACCATCATCAGCAGGCGTTTCCGAATCAGCATCGTCATCAGCAGCTCCTTCTTCGTCAGCGGCTCCTTCTTCTTCTTCTTCATCGGCTGCTGATAATGCTCCTTCCGATGCTGGTAACGCATCCCAAAATCCTTCAGGCTCGTCTTCCAGTGATAGTGACGAAGAAAAGGTTTCAGCTCAAGCCGTCAATGATGAAAGTGGTGCCATGACGCTTGTTCCTGCCATCGGTACAGCTGCTGCCATTATTGTAGCATCCATTCAATTGATTGCCTAAACAACACCCTATCTATTACTACTTGTTCAATATAAAACATACTACCTAATTCTTATACCTCTTGCATTGTATGTTGTCAACTTTGCGATTTGATCACGTGTAAGGGTCGCCACACTGGTTGCTATGATACTGTAGTCACCCAAAAGGGAACATGGCAACCAGGTTGTCATGGATGTTGAAGAACGTTTGTTGAATAGCAGAGCATTGTCAAAGAATGGGTTGCGTACAATGGAGCACCTTGTCATTGAAATGCATGGGTGGTTTTCAAGTGTGGAAGAAAAGAGGCGAGGTTGGCATCCCCGTACATTATCAAAATGAACGCGTTTTGTGGTACAAGGATCATCACGAGACGCTTTAAAAAGTGTGTCATCTACCCCTCGACTAAAATTGGATGATGATCACATCGATAATCAAAGATGGATGGTATCAAGGTAAAATGGATGCTACATCCTTCGACTGTTGGTAGTGGTAGTGGTGGTGAGAACAACCCAACCACTAGTGTCCCTGCTGCAACCGACAAGCCCATTGATGATGATGGTGATAATTTTGCAAATGGTTCTTGTGGATCGTCAAAAAGCTCTAGTGATACTGGTACGACTCAAACACTAATGGCTTCATCGACCTTGTCAGTATCGCCATCCATCACCACATCGTTGCCTCTCTCGTCCACCCAGTCAAACCTTCCTTCCATGTCCACCACAGCTAGCAGCTCCGATGATGCACAACCTTCATCATCAAATGACAATAATGCTGATGACGATGTTACAAGTGCACAATCTGTGAACAGCGAGAGTTCAGCAAGCAAGGTTACCCCTGTTTTGGCCTTTGTAGCGGCAACATCCTTGGTATTCTTAAAGCTTATGTAGATATAAGTTTTTATCCCATTCTGTGTACTCTATCCAAGCAATTACCACCATATCCTAATAATGTTTATTTTTCATGCAATAACAATGTGATACTCGTAACGGGTTGTGATGACGAGGGGATTTTTCATTGTGCAGAGATCATTGTAAATGGTCATGGGTTGGTGGGCTTTACTTGGGGGCGTCGATATGTACCGATATGCTCAAATAGCCAATCCACCTTGCGAACCTGGAATTTCTGTATTTGTCGACCGTATTGAGTGTTCATGAAATCTGCCTTTGGAATTAGGAGAACACGTTCCTTTAATGTCGTGAGTTGCATGTCTCCCAGATTCGTATCACTTGTGTTGGCTGATTTGGGTAGATGCCGCACCACTGTGCCACCGGCAGCATTGATCACATCCTGAACACGCTCCTTCATTTGCTTATACCCCTTCCCCTCGCTCTCCCAAAATCCGTACAATGTGATTGCAATGTCTTTCAACAACGTCCCATTCTAAGCATGAGAATACGTAAGTATACAATATTGTTCGTCGCTCTCACTTCTTACCATCTCCAAAGCCCGTTGTGGTGCATTTGTTGTTCCCGATATATGATCACCGGTGACCATGAAATTATGCTCCTTGGCAAAGGTCTCCTGAGTAATGCTCTCTTCGAGCCCTACATCCGATAGATAAGCTTTTCATCCATATAAGGTTGTTGATATACATACATTGAGTAAACACAACAACTTTCTTGAGGGCAATACCCAGCATGTATGATTCGGTTCGGCTTGCCAAACCTTTGGCATCGATTGCAGAAATAATATCGATGGTGTCCTTCATAACTTGGCTGTGGACGGAAATACGAAGCCCATTGCTATCCGCTTGCGTGCAGAGGTCCTCAATGACATCCTAAAGAAAATACATCATGAATACGAGTAACACTAACACTTGGAATGTGATTCAGGTGTACTCACCGGGCTTGTGTCCGTGAAACAGACTTAAAGGATTTTCGCTTCGTGGAATCCGTTAAGAAGAGTTGTGAAAATCGCTCTTAGCGTGATGTGTCATCCAGGTTGGTATTGCTTGTCGGGTTCTCTGTTGGCAGATTACACACGACCACACCACCGTCAGCGTTGCATACATCTTGTATTTTTCCCTTGCGTTGTTTGTAGCCCTTCCCAATGTTCTCCCAAAAACCATATAAGATGATTGTGACTCCATCCAAAAGGGTCCCGTTCTAAGCATGAGAACAGGTTAATATCTGATATTGATAATCATGCATCGCACTTCTTACCATATTGAGGCCGAGTTGGGGTGCATTGGCTACGCCTGATATGCGGGAAGTTGTTACATAAATAACCACCGTAGGAGTTGGAGGGGTGGTTCCCCTGCTCTTTGCACCATGTCAAATCCACCATGTTGTCAATTTCAGCACCAGACGTAGACCATGGCATCGAAACCAACTTTTGCAGACGCCTCACGGAGAGATAGCTATATCGAAAGTAACAAGGTGGCAGCGTGTATGAGTAGTGGGTCATCAAGCAACATGATCAGGCTTTACCTCGTTACAAGAATGCAATATCGCAATATAACGACAACGAGAGTAGTAGCTCAAAAATAAGGCACTATGAAAGACCACAAAAGATTAGCACTTGTTCACAAAGCTTGCAAGAAATGGGACACGTACAACACCTTGGAAATTTGACCTTGTAAGCAATCAAAAGAGGATGGTAGAGAAAAGAGAGATGTGGGAGAATGGTGAGGGGCGACAACATCCTTTTATTGTGCATGATGGGCGTGGGTATTGTTGTCTGTTGGGGAGGATGATGCATTGATAAATCGATACATGAGCTGATAAAGTGATGGGGAGCAATGTTGTCGATACATCCTTCGGCCAAAATAGGGCAAGTGATAAGAAATCTATCAACGAAATTAATCACGTGTACGCATAATGCACATCCCCACCATGTTGTCAACTTACTCTTAATATTGGGTATGCATGTTCGATAAACAGCGAGAATGATCGGATCACGAGAATATGGCCAATTCCAAGGCTGTTGGTAATACAGGTGAAGAATTGCTTGTATTGCGGCGTACTTGATAGCTGATATGGATCATCCATTGGTATCCGTATATATCAAAGCAAGTTGCTGTACGTAAATAACGCGACTTCCATACAATGGCTATCTGCTGTTCATGTCGACAAAACTGCAAAGCCGTGATGCATGCAAAGAACGCTGTTCGACACAATGATATAAAGGCCTTCCTAGTAGCTGCTGCTGTTACGTTTAGGTCGTGGCAGAGGAGCGTGCAAGAGTGTGTGTTGTAGTAGAGTGGCTGCTTGAGACAATGGAGTAGAGACCTTGCTAATGGGAGCTGCTGCTTCGATTGGGTGTGGCAGAGGAATGTGTAAGACAGAGTGTAGTATCAAGGAAGACGTGTGCTGTAGCAGCAGAGTGACAAGAAGGCTGTGTGCACGCCATGGACTTGCCATTCGGTCAAAGGCAATCGGATCAAGGCAAACGTATGCTTGGCATGATGGGTTGAAGCAGGGCAATCGTTGACAGGTGGTAGTTGTACTTATATGGGCCAACAGTTGAGAATGGGAGGAAGAGGGAAGAAGCTGTGAGTGGAAGTTTAAGTAGGCTGAGCTGTCGGACACCTCTTGTATATATGCATGAACACTGTACATCAAACCTTGATATTGAGATTGCCCCTCTCGAACCTGAAACTTTTACACAAGATGTTCTTGGACATGCTGATCACGTTGATTGAAAAAAGACCTCATGTTTCATTATAAGAAACTGGAATGGGAGGGTGCAACGTGGGATTTACTATGTAAGTCGGAAATGGATGTCAGCGCCAGATTCATGATTTATGGAAATAGTATGCATTACCTTGGGATTCCCCATTTCGAACTTGAAACTTTGTCGGTAGGTTCGCTGCAACATGCTGATTAACTTCATTCATTTAAAAGTCGCAGACTTCATTATGAAGATTTAAAATGCGGGGCGGCCCAAATGGTGGATATGGGGAACAAAAGAGCGGACGGCCCACCGCCCCGAAGTTGCCCACCTCCAACTTGAAAATTGGTCAGAAGGATGCTCCGAGCATGCTGATCAACATTTTTCTAATAAAAACTTCATGCTTCATTTGAAAATTTGGAATGGGAGCGTCCAAAAGTTTGAAAGACGAAGACATTCGCAGGGTCTGTCTTTCAAGAATTGACATGTTTGCTGTTCCAGCGTAGCTCAGTCAAATCGGCCCGGATCAAGAAACTTGAATGATGGAAATGCTCGGCTGGAGCAGGAGCATCATTTCACTGTTTTACAATGAACAAAAGTTGGGATTGAGAGGAAGTGGCTATTAGCTGCAATACATGAATGTTACTAAAGTATCATACGTTGACCCTTCCAATCATGCAAAATAGCTGAGTTACACAAAGCCGTCCCTGTGCATCTTTTGCTCTGTCAGGGCCAAGCTGCTTCACAATGAACAAAGACCACCTCTCATATAGCATCACGCTTACAGGATAGTGAAAACATAAAGACAGTCATATCTCAAGATTTTACAATCAAACGTGGGGTCTTTAATAGAACAAAGCTGCTCGGTGGGGTGAAAGCGATCTTGTGTCAAAGTATGAAGTCCATCGTGGCCATTCCCAGATTCACCCAATGTCGCCACCAGCCAAAAAATAATTTCAAGAGGTCGAACCACTTTGGCTGGTGGCGACATGGCGAAATCTGGGAATGGCCACGATGGTCTTCATACTTTGACACAAGATCGCTTTCACCCCGCCGAGCAGCTTTGTTCTATTAAAGACCCCACGTTTCATTGTAAACTTTTGATATACAACTGACTTTATGTTTTTACCCCGCTGTAAGCGTAATGCTATATGAAGAGTGGTCTTTGTTCATCGTGAAGTAGCTAGGCCCTGACAGAGCAAAAGATGCAGAAGGACTTGCTTGTGTAACTGAGCCTGCAAAGGTCAAGGATTGAAGGGTCGAATTCTATTGGAAGAGAATTGCATGATTGATCCTTCCCCTCCCTTCCCATAGTAAGTTCCGCCCATGATGGCCGTATGGAACGATTCGTTTTTATATAAGGATACATAGGATAGCGTTAGCTGATGACTGTCATAGATGATAAGCATGGCTTGTTCATGTGCTTGTGGTATATTGTATAACAGCTCATCCTTTCTTGGCTACGATGCATTAAGCTCCCAATGAATACCATACTCTGTAACAAGCAAATGTTGGGCACCATCATTCGCAAATTAGTTATCTTTGTAATACAACCGTTAAAGAATCGCCACTGCATTTCGTCTACCATCAGCATGTGTGCTAGAAAGCTATAGTGAGATCATAAAACGTTGTGGCAAAAGAACAAAAGAATCGCGATACGACTATGTAAATGATCCAACCTCGCTTTTCGATCTTCTATTTCTATTCCCTCCCTCAAACCAGAAACAAACCAAGTGATCCACATCTTGCCCATACGAGTTGATAGCATGATACCCCAAATATTATCTTCGATCCAATTTTCATTCAATGACAAAGCTAAAGAATAGTACATGGTAGTGTGTATGTTTATCAAGAAATACGATAAAGGAACAACATTGGACATTGAATAAGCAAAGAGTGGAATCAAATAGAGGCCACAGGGTCCATGGTGTCATTGCATTCTTGGTGCTGCCGTCATAAGCATCTTCATCCATCCATGGCTGTACAACACCAGTCGTCAAAGAGATAAGCCCTTTTGTCAATTCCATCCAATCCATCATCATCCTTAGCCGTATCCAAGTGATAGGATCCATCTTCCCTGCTGACGACGCGTCAAGTAACCAAAGCAACATTCCATGATTCACCATCACTGCACTTGATTGCATCCCTTCATCCATAATCATCGCAAATTCCATATGTTGGTTGAAAAGGGCCATGAGATCGCTGCATGCTTCCATTTCCATCCTGCTGTTGATCTCTCTCTTTCTTGGTCGGGTTTCCATTACTGCTCAATCAGGAAAAATACATATAGTACTCAACCTCGGCCAAGAGAGCCCACTTTTTAATTTCAACGGCGGCAGAAGGGGAACCCACCCCTCCAACTCTCATGGCGGTGATTTAACGACTTCCCTTCATCTCCTTCCTCCTCATCAGCTGCTGATAATGCTCCTTCCAACGCTGGTAACGTATCGCAAAATCCTTCAGGCTCATCTTCCAGTGATAGTGATGAAGAAAAGGTTTCAACTCAAGCCGTCAATGATGAGAGTGATGCCATGACTCTTGTTCCTGCCATCAGTACAGCTGCTGCCATTATTGTAGCATCCATCCAATTGGTTGCCTAAACAACACTCTATCTATTACTGCTTGTTCAATATAAAACCTACAGCCTAAATATACCTCTTGCATTGTATGCTGTCAACTTTGCAATTTGATCACGTGTAAGAGTCGCCGTTTCCAGCATGGTTGCTATGATACTGTATTCGTCCAAAAGGAACATGGCAACCAGGTTGTCATGGATGTTGAAGAAGGTTTGTTGAATAGCAGAGCATTGTCAAAGAATGGGTTGTGTACAATGGAGCACGTTGTCATTGAGATGCATGGGTGGTTTTCAAGTGTGGAAGAAAAGAGGCGAGGTTGGCATCCCCGTACATTATCAAAATGAACGCGTTTTGTGGTACAAGGGTCATCACGAGACGCTTGAAAAGTGTGTCATCTACCCCTCGCCCGAAATTGGATGATGATCACGTCGATAATCAGAGATGGATGGTATCAGGGTAAAATGGATGCTGTGTGGACGGTTTTATTTGCAAAGAGGGATACATTCAATGACATGACTAAGTGGGCTTTTCCCTCTCTTGGGGACGGCGACATGAAGACACATGTTGAAATAACCATTCTACTTTACGAACTTGGAATTCGTGGACTCGACGACCTTATAAAGTGTTGCGAAGTTCGGTTGTAGGTATCAAAAACACTGGTTCGGATAACGTGGTTACTTGCTTCTCGTCGAAGTTGGAATCACTTGTCTTATTCTGGGTTTTTGGTAAATTCCGCTCCACTGTGCCTCCCGCAGCATTGCATAGGTCTTGTAGTTTCTCCTTCAAAGATTTATACCCTTCCCCTTCAATGCCATACGAGCAACGTCCGGGGATCCCTTGTTCTTGAAAAATCACTGCACGAATCACGCAAGGCCAGTTCGATCCATGGCAAGGAAGGATATCACTTACGTAGAGTCCAGGCTCATAGTTGTCCTCATTCATCCTCTCCAAAGAAAGAATTATCCCCAATCCTTCCAAAAGCTTTCCCTTCTAAGCATGAGGATACGTAAGTATCCAATATTGTTCATCGCTCTCACTTCTTACCATCTCCAAAGCTCGTTGTGGTGCACCAGTGGCGCCGGCAATATGATCACCGGTGACCATGAAATTGTTCTCCTTGGTAAATGTCTTCTGAGTAATGCTCTCTTCGAGCCCTACATCCGATAGATAAGCTTTTCATCCATATAAGAAGGTTGTTGATACATACATTGTGTAGACACCACATGTTTTGAGAGGGTAATTTCCAATACATGCGATTCGGTGCGACTGGCAATACCTTCGGCATCCACCATTGAAACAATGTGTATCGTATCCTTCATTACTTTCTCGTGTACCACAATATGTAATCCGTTGGCGCTTGCTCGTTTGAGGATATCATCTTTCATGTCCTACAAAAAGTATACCAAGGGTGAATAACACTAATACATGGAAGAATGCCTGCTTCAGGTGTACTCACCGGACTTGTGTTTGTAAAGCACACTTTAACGGATTTTCGCTTGATGAAACCCGTCAATAAGAGTTGATAAATTTGCGAATCGGGATGATAATGACGGGCTCTTGTAATGTGTCATCCACGTTGGTATCGCTTGTGGGGTTCTCTGTTGGCAGATTGCTCTCGACTGTAGCCCCGGCAGCATTGACAAGATCTTGAATTCGCTCCTTCAAATGTTTGTACCCCTTGCCCTCGCTGTCCCAAAAACATACAATGTGATCGTAACATCTTCCAACAACGTCCCATTCTAAGCATGAGAACAGGTTAATATCTGATATTGATAATCATGTCTCGCACTTATTACCATACCGAGGCCGAGTTGTGGCGCATGAGTTACGCCTGATGTGGAGGAAGTCGTTACGCAAATCACCACCATGGGAGTTGGGGTGGTTCCCCTGCTCTTTGCACCATGTCAATCCACCATGTTGTCGATTTCAGCACCAGACGTAGACCACGGGACCGAAATCAACTTTTACAGATGCCTCACGGAGAGATAGCTATATCGAAAGTAACAAGGTGGCGGCGTGTATGAGTAGTGGGTCATCAAGCAACATGATCAGGCTTTACCTCGTTACAAGAATACAATATCGCAATACAACGGTAATGAGAGTAGGATACAAAATAAAGCACTATGAAAGGCTACAAAGATCAGCATTTGTTCACAAAGCCTGCAAGAAAAGGGATACATACAAACCTTGGAAATTTGACCTTGTAAGCAATCAAAATAGGATGGCAGAGAAAAGAGAGATGTGGGAGAATGGTGAGCGGCGACAACATCCTTTTATTGTGCATGATGGGCGTGGGTATTGTTGTCTGTTGGGGAGGATGATGCATTGATAAATCGATACATGAGCTGATAAAGTGATGGGGAGCAATGTTGTCGATACATCCTTCTGCCAAAATAGGGCAAGTGATAAGAAATCTATCAACGGGATTAATCACTTTGTACGGATAATATACATCCCCATTATTGCAAAGGTGACTTCCCATGTTGTCAACTTACTCTTAATGCTGGTATGCGTGTTCGATAAGCAGCGACAATGGTCGGATCACGACAACATGGCAGATCCAAGACGGTTGGGTAATACAGGAAAAGTGCATAAAGTACTCAACCTCGACCAAGCGAGCCCTTGTTTTCAGTTTCAATGGCGGCAGAAGAGAAATCCGCCCCTCCAACTGCCATAGTGATGATTCAACCCTTCTTCTTCTTCTTCTTCTTCTTCCTTATCAGCTGCTGGTAATGCTCCTTCTGATGCTGGTAACGTATCGCAAAATCCTTCAGGCTCGTCTTCCAGCGATAGTGATGAAGAAAAGGTTTCAGCTCAAGCCGTCAATGATGAGAGTGGTGCCATGACGCTTGTTCCTGTCACCGGTTACAGCTGCTGCCATTATTGTAGCCTCCATCCAATTGATTGCCTAAACAACACCCTATCTATTACTACTTGTTCAATATAAAACGTACACCCTAACTATACCTCTTGCATTGTATGTTGTCACCTTTGCGATTTGATCACGTGTAAGAGTCGCCGTTTCCAGATGGTTGCTATGATACTGTAGTCACCCAGAAGGAACATGGCAACCAGGTTGTCATGGATGTTGAAGAAGGTTTGTTGAATAGCAGAGCATTGTCAAAGAATGGGTTGTGTACAATGGAGCACGTTGTCATTGAGATGCATGGGTGGTTTTCAAGTGTGGAAGAAAAGAGGCGAGGTTGGCATCCCCGTACATTATCAAAATGAACGCGTTTTGTGGTACAAGGGTCATCACGAGACGCTTGAAAAGTGTGTCATCTACCCCTCGCCCGAAATTGGATGATGATCACGTCGATAATCAGAGATGGATGGTTTCAAGGTAACATGGATGCTACACCCCACCGGCATGCTGTCATGCATAAAGATCCATACATGGTGGCCAACATAGAGGCTTCTTGCCCAAGTGGATCATTGTTGAGATACCAATCGAAACAAAAGAAATCATAAAAAAGTAAAGGGAGCAATATGATTCTTGTTCAGCGTGGTGTATGGCAGATTGACTACAACAGAATAAAGATGGCTTGCCTTTTCATGGATCAGGACCTCTTGAGATGCAGTATTACATGGTTTTCTTAATCGTGTACCACCATGTTGATTTCAATCCCCTAAGGTCAGGTACACCAACAAGCCGCTGCAATTATGGCAGGGGCCTAGATCCAACAAAGAATGTGGCATGTATTTATATGGGTAGATTCGAAAATAGCTATAGGGTTAGGTTTACCTCTCCCAAGGGCGCATTACATTGGCAACTTTATGCACAAGGATCAGGGCATCAGCTTACAACGATACGTACATAGATTTGGGTGTTGACATTGTAGGCAACCAAAGGAGATAGATAGGAGGAAAGAGACGATGATACGTGACAACATCCTTTTCATTTACGTGCCTGGATGTGTGAACTTCAATTAACCACGACGAGGGGAGGAAAAAGTGATGAGTTCGGGACCACTTTCACTAATAGGAAGATGTCTGGCGAGCTTACGTGTGGTGATTGTCCATGCATAAATCCAGGATTACCAAATTAGGACAGCTGACAATACCCATCATCATTAAAGAATGACATCAAGTTGCTATCACAAAGCGATTGGTTTGCTCAAATTGGGCGAAATGAGACGTTTTTCATTTGAAGTTTTAGCATTCGTTACAGTAAAAGTCGTTGATACCATTGTCGATAAGCATAGTGCACATGCATAAATGTTCCCTGTGCGGCCATCATAGGTCCCATGAGTTGATACAACAACGGCTTCCACCTCTTCTTTGACCTATGAGAGCAATGTCTACTCTTTGTTTCTGCTATCATTTGCTTTCAATTTTATAAGCTAACGTATCCCTATTGTGGTGAATGACCTCGTTAACATCTTTCATCGACCCTGCTGCAAAATTAACGTTGCCTGACAACGACGTTGCCATCTCAAAGCTCCACAGCATAGTTGTTTTTTCATGCAATTACATATTTGCTGGAAGACGCCAATTCATCGATAAGACTCCTTAAAAACGACAAACCAGCATTCTCTCACGTGACATCAAGTACCTAAACACCCACATCGGCAGATGAAACTATGCGAAAAGGAGCCATGCGGTGTGTATGTTATTAGACTCCAGCCACACCGCATATGGAACTCTCACTCGCTTGCTGACTGGATACACACATACACTATTCTCTCTCTCTCGCTCTCTCCTCTCCTCTCTCTTTTCTCTCTCTCTCTCTCGCTGTCGTCGCTCTCTCTCTCTCTCTCTCTCTTTTTCTTTTCTCGTCTCTCTTTTTCTCACCACCCTACGTCCACGTATACAACAAGCTCTTTCTCTTTACGTTACATTTTCCCATCCACCTTGGTCGCTTCCTCCCCCACATTATACGTTATTTGCCATCTCCTTTGGCATCTAGAGCTGCCCTTTTAAAATCATGGAACCATCTCGCCAAGCAGCCAGCAAAAGCGACACTCATGTTACGTTTAGACAAGGATTCCAAGATACCAACTATATCGGGATTACGATTGGGGACCAACAGGACGAAGGTGCCAAATCAAAGACCATGAACAAAGGTCCACCTCCACCACCTCCACCACAGCATATTGGAACACCTTTAGATTATCGACATTCATTCAATGGATTTTCACAACGAACAAAAACAGCAACGAATACCAATCGACAACAACAACAACCTTCATCAACAACATCCACATCATCGTCATCTTCATCCTTGTCTCGGCATGCATCCATTAGTCTGCCTGCGATCAACACCAATCTACATCCACCACCTCAACAACAACATCACATACCTTCATTATCAGCAACAGCAGCCGCTGGTTCACCCATGTTATCGCCCCGTTACCCTGGAACACCCACCTATCAACAACAACAACAATCCTCGCCTTTGTATTCACCCTTAAGATCAGCACCACCATTATCACCCATCTATAGGCCAACTTCACCTATAAAATCCGGTGCCTTTTGGAAAATCAAATCATCGTCATCGTCAACATCATCATCATTATCATCGCCGTATCCATTTAGTCTCCGTGCCGCAGCAACGACGACGACAAGTAGCAGCAGCAGCAGCAATAACAAAGTAATGTACATCCAACTAGACACGATTTTTATTCTCTCTTTCAAAAAGAAGAAAAAACTGAAACTCACTTTAGCCCCTGCTAGCCATGACAAGGAATCTAAGCTTGACCTATCAGCAATGCAATCAGGGATTCAAGTACAATTCAGGTCATAATCCACGTCGCGTGCTTACCAAACCGAGCAAACCGGCTGCCAATGATGGATACGACAATGAGGACTTTGATTACATCTTGTATGTCAATGATATCCTGGGTGGTGCTCAAGGACACAAGTAAGTCTTTACTTTTTCGGATGATGATAACGACGCGGGGTATATTCAATGATGCTCTATAGGTATGTGATTTTGGATGTATTGGGTGCAGGCACCTTTGGTCAGGTTGTCAAGTGCAAAAACATCAAGACGCAACAAATTGTGGCTGTCAAGGTGGTCAAGAACAAGACGGCCTATTCCAAACAAAGCATGATGGAGGTGGCCATCTTGGAAATGGTAAAAAAAAAGAGGTGCACACATAAAAGCATGGAGATATTGACATGGAAGATGTAGTTGAACAATCAATTTGATCCAGAGGACCAGCATCACATTTTACGATTGATGGACACCTTTATTCATCACAAACATCTATGTTTGGTGTTTGAATTGCTATCCGTCAACTTGTATGAGCTCATCAAGCAAAATCAGTTTCGTGGATTATCGACCAATTTGGTTCGGGTGTTTACAGCACAAATCTTGGATGCAATGACCGTGTTGAATGAAGCAAGGATCATTCATTGTGATCTGAAACCAGAAAACATCCTTTTGAAAAAGTACGTACATGAGGATCATGTTGTTCATTATACTCATCAAAGTATGCTTAGCCTCGAATCACCCACGATCAAAGTCATTGATTTTGGCAGTGCATGTCATGAAGCACAAACCATGTACACGTATATCCAATCTCGCTTTTATCGGTCTCCCGAAGTCTTGGTCGGACTACCATATACGAGTGCGATTGATATGTGGTCTCTGGGTTGCATCGCTACGGAGCTGTTTCTAGGGTTACCATTGTTTCCTGGTAGCTCGGAATATAACCAAGTATCTCGTATTGTGGAAATGCTTGGGTAAGTTAGAGGGTGGTAAACGATGGGTATGTGACATGTTGCATTAACGTTTGTGTACATGTATAGCGTGCCGCCGAATTATATGATTGAGATGGGGAAGAATGCACATCGATACTTTGAAAGATACATTGACGAGAATGGAGAGAAAAAGTATCGGCTACGATCATTGGAGCAGTATTCTCGAGAGCAGGGCAAAATGGAACAACCATCCAAACGATACTTTTCTGCGAGGACGTTGCCTGATCTGATCAATAATTATCCTATCATGAGGAAAGCATCCATGACAGCCAAGGAGATTGAAAAGGGTAAGGAGTGGTTTTGTTTTCATGGAATGTTGGGCTCATACAAATGAAAAATAGAGAAACAAAGTCGACTTGCTTTTATTGATTTCCTTCAAGGATTGCTCAATTTGAATCATTTTGAACGATGGTCACCGCAACAAGCCAAACAACATCCATTCATCACTGGTGAAGAATTCACTGGTCCATTTAAGCCTGCTCCCTACACACCTCGCAAACCAGCTCATTCCCCCATCAAGATTCATCATCCACCGCCACCTCCACAACCATCACAGCAACCTACGCTACCAGTGATTTTGGATGAAGCAGCAGCAGCATCAAGTCCATACATGGCACCTATCTCTGAATATGATCATCCTCAGAATAACAGCCATCGCTTCTTTTCTGGATCATCATCATCCTCATCAGCAGCAGCAACAACTGCGTATTCATCCAGCCTTCCCAATTATTACACTCACAATTCCATGTTTTTCCCAATGCGACAATCGACGAACGAGAATCAACCATCAGCATCCACTTCTTCTTCCTCCATACAACCTCCACGGTTACTGCATCATCGAGGATCGTATAATGGCATGTCATTACCAAGGGTATTAGAACCACCTGATGGATTAGCGACATGTTATGAAGGGATGCCTACGACAACAACAACGACTGCCAGTACGACGACAACTACGAGTAGTAATAGTATACAATCTGGCATCATGATACCACCACCTACGACAACATCAACAACCACTACTACCACCACCACCTCAGCCTCTGGTAGACCACGTGCCAGTACCCTTGGATCCATGCAAGTACCACCCCCCATTCAATTAGTCTCTGCTGATGTGGCTGGAGAATTACCTCTTTTTACGACCCCACGCAATCATCACCATGCATACCGACAACATACCCAACAACAAGACTCGTTATTTTATCCCTCCTCTTCCTCCATCAAACAACATCCGGTGACAGCAGCAGCAGCAGCTAGTGGTGGTAGTAGTGGTCCTTCAAGTGATTGGGATTGCTGGGACAAGGTGGATTTAGAACGTGATGGTGATTGGAAAGAACAAGTTCCTCATAGCAGGCGATCTTCGTATCATAACAACCACCGGAGGAGTAACAGCAGTATTCAACTTTCCGATATGATGCCTTCAAGAAGTCATAGCATGGTACATAGTTTGCATCGTCGCGTTCGAGGACATCCACCACCGTATGCACGTCAAGATCTTGAATGGGACGGGATCATTTCTTCTTCTTTTGAGCCTGCCATGCATGGTAATAGTAGTAGTAGTAGTAGTAATGCTGCTGCTGCTGCTAGTAATCGTAGTAGTAGGCAACAAAGATGGAGTCAACAACATGAAAAGACTGGATGGACGATGGCATGATGCATTGGCAATAAAAAATTACATGTTTTCTTCTCTCCTCATATCTTAATGAAAATGTTGTCAAGTCGACAGTGATTGGCCCATCCCACTCATAGGATACAAAATTCAGTGACAAGCGGCGGCGCCGGGGCTTTCACCTCTTCCTTTTCTAAACGCGTGTGTGTGTTGCGGACTATGGTTACCTTTCATGTCGCTTCAAGTAATGCCAAGATCCATGCCCAACGTGTCTTGATCCCACTCGAGTCCATGCAACAGCTTGCATTGGCTACCGGTGATCGTGTGCTTGTCAAACATGCTGACTCTCCCGACAAGGTATTCTCCTCATAGACACTGACTGCTGTACGTCCAAAAGTCCTTACATGTGTGTGTGTATGTACTACCATGAATAGTTTGTGTTGCGAACAGCATGGCCATCATTGACCTTGGATAAGGATGGTAAATCATGATGCTTGTAGCGTCTATACCCTCTCTCTCACATACACGCACATGTGCATGCATGATTTTTAGTGATTGAAATGAGCACGGCTACACGACTTGCAGGCGAATTCCAAGTGGGCGATCCCATCCATGTTGAAAAGTATACACCATCATCCGATACCACCAGCATTGCTACTCGAGTGACATTACGAATCCTGGCCATGCCTGAATTTACATTGAATCCAACATTGACATCTTACTTACAAGAGACCTTATGCAAGTATATAAAGAAAGGACATTATGCATCATGTGAATTAATGGTATGTTATAGGCGATCGACGTTATGTGACACGTGGCGATGTGATGGATGTGCGTTATATGGGTCAACTACGACGACTACGAGTGGAAAAGATCCATCCTGATATTCCCATGGCGCTGATGTCTACCAACACCCAAGTGGTTGTCTTGCTTCCCGATGATAAGGATACCGATCATGAGCAGCAGAAACAACAAGAATCCAAGCCTATCAGTTATCAGGACATTGGTGGATTAGGGAAACAAATCAATCAAGTGCGAGAAATGGTGGAGGTATCATTACAAGATCCTGAATTATTTGTCAAATATGGTAGGTAAAGTGGGTGGTGTGTATGTGATGCATACTGACGGGTGCATAATACTAGGCATGAAACCACCAAGGGGCGTATTATTATATGGACCACCTGGCACAGGCAAGACATTGATTGCAAGAGCAGTGGCACAAGAAACCAAAGCCCATGTGATGGTCATTAATGGTCCTGAAATCATTAGTCGATATTATGGAGAAACAGAACAAAAGGTATGTAAAGGAACCCCTTATTCAAGGATTTTGCTCATACAATGTGTGCCTAGCTACGTGACATATTTGCGGTTGCCAGGGAACGGGCCCCTTCTATTATTTTCATTGATGAAATTGATTCCCTATGTCCCAAACGTGATGAGGTAAGAAAATGGATTCCAGGCAGCATACTAGGGTGTTTGTTGACATGAAGGATTAGGCTCCTACCGAATTGGAAAAACGTGTGGTGACAACTTTGCTTACTTTGATGGATGGTGTGGAAACATCGCGTGCCAATGAAACGTCCACAACAACAACAACAGCGGATCGTATTGTAGTCTTGGGTGCCACCAATCGACCCAATGCTTTGGATGAAGCGCTTCGAAGACCAGGAAGATTTGATCGTGAAATTGAAATTGGCAAGTAAAAGTGGGTTGGGGGGTTATCCTACACGCCTTTTTACTCATCTTTTCTTCTTCTTTATAGGTATTCCCAATAGCGATGCACGATTATCCATTCTCACCACCTTGTTGAAACGGATACCCAATATGCTCACTCAAGAGGATATCAATACAATTGCAAGCAAAGCGCATGGCTATGTAGGTGCAGATTTGGCGGCTGTATGTAGAGAAGCGGGTCTTTTTTGTATTCGGCGGAATGCTCAATCGGGTAAGCTCATGTCACACATACCTACATGCATCATTCACATTTATTGACGTTACACTGTAGAATCCAAAGTGGATCTCAAGGTGACTTTACAAGATATGAATGACGCCATGACTGGTATTCGACCAAGTGCAATGCGAGAGGTAGAGAGAAAAAAGAAGGATGCAACAAAACGTTGAACTTTTTGTATTATAGATCATGCTTGAAGTACCCAAGGTGTATTGGGCTGATATTGGCGGACAAGCTTACATCAAGGATAGACTAAAGGAATCCATTGAGTGGCCATTAAAGGTATATATATAGAGAGAAAGAAACATGTTTGATTCCATCATTGATATGCCATCTATTATAGCATCCAGAAGCATTTGAACGTATGGGCATTCGTCCTCCAAAAGGGATTCTATTATATGGTCCACCTGGTTGTAGCAAGACATTGATGGCCAAAGCACTGGCAACGGAAGCAGGTTCAAACTTTATTGCTGTCAAAGGACCCGAGGTAGGTATATACATACACATCATGTGCGTGTGTTTATCCTAAAAGTATGTTTATCTCGCTAGTTATTTAGCAAGTGGGTTGGTGAATCTGAAAAGGCTGTTCGTGAAGTGTTTCGTAAAGCAAGAGCTGCATCGCCTTCCATTGTCTTTTTTGTAAGTTTATCTTTACACACACACATGCACATGACCCCTTACTTACATACAAAGCTAATACTTTTATAGGATGAGATTGACGCGCTTACTGTCAAACGCGGGTCGGATGGCAGTGGGACTTCAGTAGCAGATCGTGTGCTTTCTCAACTTTTGAATGAAATGGATGGCATTGAACCTTTGGTAAATGTGACCGTGGTGGCTGCTACCAATCGACCGGATATCATTGTAAGTGATAATAGTGATGATATAAAAGAGGGCGGGGAACTAACGGACGCGTTTATTTAGGATGACGCGTTACTTCGACCAGGTCGTATTGATCGTATTCTTTACGTGGGTCCACCTGATTATGACTCCCGTCGTGACATCTTTCAAATCCAAATCGCCAAAATGACTTGTGACAAGGATGTGGACATTGACGAATTGGCCCAAAAGACCGAAGGATGTTCAGGTGCAGAAGCAGTGGCACTATGTCAAGAAGCAGCCTTGTTTGCCATGGAAGAGGATGTGCATATCGATTCGGTAAAGTTTTTGTCATATGTTGTTTCATTTCTCTATTTATTTATACATGTGTGTGTGTGTGTTACAGATCAAGCGACGACACTTTCTAAAAGCACTGGGGTCCTTCAAACGACGCATCACACCAGAAATGCTCCAGTTTTATGCCGATTTCCAAACCCGTTCAGGTCTTTTACCCGCTTAATACATATCAAAAATACAAATACACGCGTTATTTATGTTACACACTTGAATGCGATTCCTGGAAATTTCAATTTGAACTATTTCACACACGCACACAGGCTTTTATTGTTGGTAGTAAACAACCCGTAGTGGTAGTTGTAGTAGTCATCGACCTAAGCTCTGGCACGGCTACCAGCACCAGTACCATCATCGTAAAGTTGTTGGTCCCAAAGGTACACACCAAGGCCTAATAAAAGAGCATGTTGAGATATACATGTACGCGTACTATTGAGTGTGTGTGCGTGTGCAATTTACCTTCGCCCACGCGGTTGAGTTGAGTGACCATGTCAGCCAATTTCTTGATGGCAGTAACCTGTTCTTCAAGGTACTCCTTTTCAATAAAGTCACACATTTGAGGATCATTGTTGCCATCCGAGATCTTGTGGAGATTAAGCAATGACTTG
Organism: Lichtheimia ornata; assembly: GCF_029851405.1. Classification (NCBI taxonomy): domain Eukaryota; kingdom Fungi; phylum Mucoromycota; class Mucoromycetes; order Mucorales; family Lichtheimiaceae; genus Lichtheimia; species Lichtheimia ornata. The sequence continues at coordinate 91,939 of NW_026695383.1, forward strand.
TTGACATCTATGACAAGAAAACGTATGAGAATCACTTTTTCTCTTGTTTCATATCTATTCATACCCTTTTCAAGTTGAAGAGCCGCTTCCACTGCATTCTTGGCAGACTTCCAATCGGTCTATGTTGCGCGTGTGAGTAAAGAAACAAAGATCCCTTCGACAACAAAAGTACCTCAGGTGCTTGCAAGGCACGCAAAATCACTTTGCCACCACGGGTATTGACATAATCAATCAGCTTTTGAGCATGGTCACGTTCCTAAAGTTGACTTGTGTAAGAAGGAAGGAAAGGTGTCAACAACAATGCCATCAACTTGCCTCTTGAGCGGATTCACGAAAGTATTTTTCCAAGCCTAGGATAGAAAACAAGTTAGCGTGAGAAAGACAAAGGGGGATCCATTGGTTGTTATACCTGGAAGGGCAACCGAGGTATGTTGGGCCCATGCGCTCATGGAAAGATACACTTGAGAGGCTTGCAACTCAGTGTTGATTTGTTGGTTGAGAGCTTCCTCAGAGGCAGTAGCGAAGTTTTGCTTGGCCAACGACATGATAAAAAAGAGTAGGGGGGTTGAAAAAGATCAATGAAGAGAGAGAGAGAGAGATGAGGGAAAAGAAAACGAAACGACGCGTCTTGTTTTTATAAGGTTGGGGATTGGTATTGTTTATGCATACAAGAGACACCCAAGGAAAAGATAATCAATCAGTTCCACGCATATGTTTTTGTGTAGCCAAACAATAAAACGCATTCACTCACTCACTCACGCACTTGTACGGGATTTTGAAGGTGAAAAAAGTTTTCCCCGAAGTGGGTCTCCGAAAAAAGAAACGCGCGTTGTTAGACTCAGTTTCATCAGTGGTGCTTTAATGTCATGGCAACGCAACGCACGTACCCAGCCACGACTTTTTGCTCCTCTTTTATATATTGGCAGCGACTCCCTTCTCATCTACTCTATATATATATACTCCTTGTTATTGACTTGCTCCTTTTTCCTTTAACTTTTTTTCCCTTCACTAATCTCCTTACTGCTGCTGCTGCTGCTGCGTGTGTGTGTATATTTCATATCATTTTCCCTTACTTTACGGACATAATAATACACACACACACCCATATACTTTTCCCCTCCTTCCATTTCCTGATACGCACACACACACATACACACACACCAGCCTCAGTCTCTCTTTTTCTTTATCGCATACACATACACATATATACACATCCACCCCTCGATGATTTTTCGAAGCAAAGTGACGTTACTGGCAGTCCTATCCATAATCTACTTGTTCTTTTTCGTCATCCCTCGACTATCATCCGACATTGACGACCCCGATCTTGTTGAACCATCCTGGCGATGGCAGTATACACGACCGGCAACATTACCTTCTTATCGAGCAGCACCTCCTCCACCCACCGATGCCATTGTAGAAAGTAGTATATACACTTTATCGAATCAACCTGACAATGACGATAACAACAATGTCGTCGACGACGAGCAGCAGCAACAACAACAACCAACACCCACACCACCTATTGAACAAGAGCAACAACAGGATGATGCACATTCATATGATCCAAATGAAAAGTTTATTACATTCTTTACTCATAGTGGATTCCAGAATCAACTTATTCAAGGTAACTATCATTGCACTCTTTTCATCATTGCATGTTGTATTGAATTGCATCTTGTTTCTAGTGGAGAATGGCATCTTGTTGGCATGGTACCTGAATCGCACATTGATCCTTCCTCGAGCGTTGCTGGGAGAGGCGTTTGGCTGGAGCTATTTTGGGAAATTACACCTGGAACATATGTTACACGACCCTGTCAAGGAAAATGATTCAACGATGCCCGCCACTGATATTTGTGAATTCCTTGCTGACGACCTTGCATTTTGGGATGTGCCTTGTCCTGATCGATCACGTCATTCGGTTGTGCCCTTTGATGAAATCTTTGACTTGTCATGGGCCAAGGAACATGTACGCATTGTATTACGAGAACGTTCGGATTTCGATTGGTTGGATGAAAAGTATCATATTCGTCGTGCGGGTGTTCCTGATCAAGGCAATGGCTCTTATGTCGATGGTGACATTTTATTCTTTAAAGGTAAATTGTGAATGGCTATACAGTGTGTGTGTGTGTATACATGTATATTAACCACCAACCACCACCAAAAATAGGAGCGACACGGTACGACTGGCGCATCTTTGATACACCACGCAAGTCGCACCGACTGGGCAAATACGCTGAAAGCCTTGATATTTTCGAATTGCGCAAGCGACAAGAAAAGCTGATTCATTTCTCGAGTCTCTTTGGTACTGGCAAGTTACCTATTCGACGCCCTGAACATTATGAATTCCTTCGTACGCTTCAACGGAGCATCACGTATCGACATCCTGCTGTGCTGGCCGTAGCAGAACAAATTGTGGAAACATTGGGTGGACAAGGCAACTTTATTGGATTACATGTCAGGTACGGTACAAGCCAATGGCTAAAAACAAAACCAAATGTTGTCACACGCTGATGTGTATGCGATAATAGATCGGGTGATGGATGGTTTGTCAAGGCATTGCCGGAAAATATTTACAGCATCGTATCTCAAATCGGCAAAGCGTTGGAATCCCGCAGCACCAGTCAACAACAACAGCAAAAAGTCATCACACCAACATCATCGCCACCTAATTTGCAACAATGTTTGACCATGGCAAAAAGCGGTGATGCTACCATGATTTACCTTGCTACCGATGCACGGTTGCCCCGCGACAATCCAGCATTTGCCCCGATATGGCAACGGTATCCTTGCACATTTACATTGGATGAAGTGATTTCATTGGAAGCATGGGATGCATTGGATCGTGTCTTGGATCCCAACACAGGCAACAGCATGCGCAAATTCTTGCTTCCTTTGGTGGATGCTTCAGTCGCAAGTCGTGGATGGTTCTTTATTGGAAGCAAAGGATCCACCTTTTCTGGTTACATTTATCGATTGCATGATGTGTTTTGGTCTAATGCCAAAAAACAACAACTCATTGACCCATCTTCTTCTTCATGAATGATGATGATCCAATTTCTTTCTATTTTCCCATGTAGTATACCTCATACACCCTCTCACTCACTCATTGTATTGTTAATGTTTTTTCTTTGTTCTCCATCAGGGAGCTCCATCATCATCCACTATATCCTCCTCCTCCTCTCTTTTTTCTCTCCACTCCTTCTTTTTACCCCCCCCTCCCCCTGGTGGGCTTCATTATTGATGGGTGGGGCTGAGTCCTGCCACACATACACTTTTAGACATTTTTCATTGTACATAACCTATATACTATTTTATACACGCTCTTTTTTCGTCGCTCTTCCTCGTTGTATGCATCCATATTCTATTATCCAGTTATATCATTGGCCAATGCATTACACTTTTCTTGTACAACAGAGCTATGTTTTTGCCGATGCAATTTTCATAACGGCCCTCTCTCTCTCTCATACGCGTGTGCGTGCCACACACCATGCTACACAAGCCAATGTTAAACATGGCGGTGCAAAATGGTTCCACAAACTCTTTTTTTATATACCCTGTCAAAAAGTCCACAGCGTTCTTCACATGAATCCCCTCTCTCTCCTCGAGTCAACGTGGCTGGGGTTGCTTTGAATCGTACCTTTTGAATCATCTCATCCTATACATGCATTTCATGTTTCCTTTCAATGCGACAAGAGAAGTGACCTTTTAATGAGGGTTGCTGTTGTGGTGATAATGAAAACTGCGCGCTTTCATTTCTGTAATATAGAACCACCTAGAAGTTGCTCTCTCCCAATCACATTTTTACAATCCGATGAACGCCTGGCGCCATAATGGTGTGTATGGCAGCATGGTACGTAATAGATAATACGCTTCCAAGTGGCTATGTTCATCATGCCATGATGATCTTATACATCGTCGTCATGTAGAAATGGATACATGCTGTTCTTCCTCCCGATAAGAAATACGTATGTAGGTCATCTACAAACATTGGGGCATTGCTTTTCGGTATAAAACCAGTAATGATAATACCAAAAAACCAAAGTTGACTGCCTATTGCTCAATGGCTTACTAGTAGCTCCTTGCGTACCATTATTCGATTAGGAATAGAATACAGCGTTTTATTGTGTATGGCATCATCATGTGAGTGCTGGTTGGTGTGGAAAAAGTATCTATCACCTTTTGGAGCATGCTAGCGGAGTGAAATGATTCACATGTAAAATGGAAAGGTGTTGGGAGGATAAAGTGAAAAAGAAAAGACATACATACTTAGCTGTCGGTGGTAGACCAGCCATGCACCTTCGTATGCAATCAAGGATGATAGAGTCATTGCTTGTACGCAATGAAACGAAGGTAGCTGAAGCTGCTTGTTCATTCAACGTGTCATTTGGCTTGATAAGAGAGAGGGAGGCGATTGCGACTATGTATGTTGTTTATGCATTCTACCCTATGCCAGCTAAAATTGCGGCAGTACAGTAGCCTTAACATAGACACTGTTACTAACCTTGGGTATTCTTAAAGAAGTCGAAGGATTGACGCGTTGTCAATAAGTACTGAGACAGAGAAAGACGACTTTTATGCAATGAGATTGGCTACACGTGCAAAATGCAGAATTGCATCCTGCACGTGATGCAACTTTATCCTTGACATTCCAAGTCGTCAGTGGGTGACTAGGATTTGTGAAATTGACCACTTTTGTGCCAACCTCTTATAGCTACCATAGGGGTGGTATGGGCTGGTACATGTCTTGGCAGCGCTGTATGGGTGGACTATCGTGATCATTTTTAGAGTATCTCAATCCTTAAAGGCGCATGTATGTACATGATTGACAAGATGATACCTTTATTCGCTGAGTGGGCTTACAAAGTAAAGTGCTTTCAACGCATGAACATGCCATAATAGACATTCAATTCTTACTTTGTTGGAGCACTAATCTGAAGCCGACAACGGTGTGATATGGCTAACCTAAGAAGACCACATTAAGATACAAAAAGTCACTCGTATTCACATTCAATCACTGTAAAATCGACAAGGGAAAGGGAAGAACAAAGTCGAACCTTGTCGGTCGGGCACACACTCTCACTATCTATCCGAATAAGCTATCTTATATTGGGTGTGTCCCATTGATTGCAATGGATGCTCTAAAACAAAGGATATGAACAAAGCCAATCAAGATGATCGGAGTCTGGGGATGGTAGCAAGCAGTGGACAGCTGTGTGTGTGAATTTAATGGCATCAATTTCAATACGTGGCAAGCCGCGCGACTCGCTTCACTTGTTCCTTTATATACGCATCACAACACCTTGGCCAGCATGGTAAACCACATTGCAGCATGCATAAAGTGATAGTCAATCTCATTGACACGACCTCTCTTAGTCACAAACAGCGACGCAAACGGTGGAGACCCACCATGAGGACATGATTGTAAGCACACCATGACACTACTGCTTCCAACTTGGCAACCTTTTAACGACTCATCCTAGCATGATGCTCAACTCGACTATTATTCACGTCGTCTCGCTACTGCCTCATCAGACCACACCATCAAGATTTTCGATATTGATGGCGATTCCCAACGTCTGGTAGAAACCTTGACCGGGTAGGAGGACTCACGCGCGTGTAGTATGTATATCTCTTTATTAAACCCCATTGAATGAATAGACATGAAGCACCTGTTTGGCAAGTTGCATGGGCACATCCCAAGTTTGGATCCATTTTGGCGTCCTGTTCGTATGATGGTCGAGTGTTTATCTGGAAAGAACAAAACAATGTATGGACACGGATCAAGGAACATAACGTTCACACAGCTTCAGGTAACAAAGAACATGGAGGATGGACGACAATAGAGAGATTGAGTTTTCTTTTTGATTAGTCAATTCGGTTGCTTGGGCTCCTCATGAATTGGGTGCCATGTTGGCTTGTGCTTCTTCCGATGGCAAGATTTCTGTTCTCGAGTATCGTGGTAAGTAAAAGAAAAGAGTGCATTGGACGGGATGCTCATCCATATCATAGAGGATGGCTCTTGGGAAACATACATGATTGAAGCACATGGTATTGGTTGCAATGCTGTCACATGGGCTCCATCTGCTATGCCCGGTTCTTTGGTTCAAACCAGTGGTGGTGCACCTCCCAATGTCAACTTGGTCAAAAAGATTGTTTCGGCTGGATGTGACAATTTGGTCAAGATTTGGAACTGGAAGTAAGTAGTTGCTGTTGCTCTACCAAAAAGGACGCATAATAATAATAACGCGCGTGGATGGATAGGGATGATGCCAAGTCGTGGGTGGAAGAAGAAACATTGGATGGTCATTCGGATTGGGTTCGAGATATTGCCTATGCTCCCAACATTGGTTTGCCAAAGAGTTATCTCGCAAGTTGCTCTCAGGTACAACAGAGAATCATCACATGTCTTTTTTGTGTGGATATAGATGGGACTTTAACTTGCGTGATTGCTATTTAGGACAAGTCTGTGTTGATCTGGACTCAAGATACCCCCACGGCCAAGTGGGCCAAAAAGAGCCTTGGACAAAAGTTCCCTGATGTCGTTTGGCGAGTGAGCTGGTCCTTGTCAGGCAATGTATTGGCTGTCTCTTGTGGTGATAACAAGGTCACTCTTTGGAGAGAAAACGCAAAGGGCGATTGGGAATGTATCCGAGAATTAGAAGAGAATGCTTGATCATGTGACAAACCAATGATAAAATACTTACACATTTATATACATGTACGCACACCTCCTACAAAGGGAAAAAAGTGGATGTATTTGGGTAGTGGTGGCACACATTATGCAACAGAGGTGATGGTGCGGATGCGTCAATTAGTACGGTAGATTATGGAAAAATCTGGGTTCTGGAGACTTTGCCATCTTTGGTTTGAAAGTCAAAGGGTTGATGTTATTGAAAGAAGGAGAAAAGGAGAAGAGGAGGAGGAGCACAGACGAGTTCTTGGAATAGTTCCCATGTGGTTAATGAACATCCCTTTCTTCTCTTCCACACCCCCCATCTCCCTTACAGCACATGCATGCCTAAATACTGCACACATCCACTCTATTCTACTCCGTCTCATTAAATAAAGTGGCCCAACAGTTGCCAGATACAAATGATCGACGAACTTTATGATTCTCTTCTCCTCATTCCCTGTCTCCGGTAAGTACCGGATTTTGAATGTGATACAATGACCACTTGTGGTCCGGCATACTTGGCTTAAATCCTTCACCTTGCAGATCATCTCACAACAGCTGTGATAAGTAGCATGATGGAAAAGTATTGGAAGCGGGATTGACTAGTTTATAGGTCAATCTAAAAACGTGTATATAATGTCTTGGCTCATGTTTCAAAAAGATCGACTATCTCACATTATTCCGTCATCCATGTTTCAAAACCTAGCTTTATCAGGTAAGCTCAATGAGTTGGGAAATGGTGATGGTAGCCAAACTTGTATACTCCCCTGGTGATCCACCCCTACAATCATGACACGCCGATAGAATAAAAATGAGATGCCAAGCATTGTAGCTCAACTTTGATCCTATTATCAGATATTAGCGTGTCTGTGTGAGCGGGTGTGCGTGCGCAAGTATGTACCTGGTTATTTAGTCCATTGAGATTATTTTTTAAAGACCGGTTTGGGTAACAGAAACCGTCGATTCTTGTGTTACTTGCGAAAATCCCAGCGACGATCCTTTTTCTCTCGTCATCTGGACCATTCATCTTTTATACGTTTACGTTTTTGCTCTTTTTCATTTCACCTATCTTTTTACCAAACATACTATCACCATGGGCGTGAAGCAAGACACTGCCCTATTTTGGTACAAACTAGCCAAATCATTGACCATCCTCAGCCTGGTTGCTGTTATCACAATGGGATTCGGTTCTTTTATGTTTCCAGGTACATACATAAAGAAAAGAGGCAATCATGTCGCTTTTTTATCTTATACAACAACACTTTAGGCCGTTTCCTGTGGTCATCCAAATACAACTATGATCCAAAGCTATATTATCAACATGAGACAGTACTACGAAACAGCTCGTGTATGCTTGACGTCGATACCTTAATCCCACCTACAGCCGACGGATCCTATACACCACCACCACCCGATGCTTCACTTTTAGATGCCGTGCAGAAGGCATCTGGTTATGACTATAACCAATATTGCGATGGTTGGCATGCCAACCATGGATTTCACGACGATACGGAAACGTACAAGGACGAATGTGGAACATGGCACTCGAATTATATGAACTTGCATCAACAACGTATCCAACAATATCTACGCTTCCAAGATGGCGAGTTGGATGTGCTTGAAAAAGAACATCCAGGCTATGTGTCCTATGTATGCCATGAAGATCCTTTACATCGAGGCAGTCGTGGATGTGGTGGTTTAGCCGATCGAATGAATGGTGAGTATACATCCAAAGCTGCTGCAGGCTGTCATACTAAACCATGCAACTTTAGGCATGGTATCCACGTTCTTTTATGCACTAATGACGGACCGGGCCTATTTTGCAAACTGGGAACAAGGCAATCCAATGGCCCTTGAAGACTTGTTTGAGAAACCATCGATTGATTGGAGCTTTGATCCTGAAGAGATGAAAAGTGCCTTTACCAATGTGTCGGATGATGATAGCGTTTTAGGCTATAAACATATCGATACGCTGAATCAAAAATGGGGTCCTATTGGTAGACTCATGTTCCCCGATGGCCCTGATCAAGACTTTAAAACACTCTGGAACGCTTCGGTAAAGTAGTCAAAGGTGTCTTTATTGTGTCCTTTTTTTTATGCTCATGTTGTGTTGTCATAGTATATTGAATGGCACTCGAATCGCGCTTTTGTCATTCGCACATTCCAAGAGTCCACACGTTATCAAGATCAGCTAGCAGCTATGGGTCTTTCCAAGGAGAATGCTTTCCGTTGCATTATCGATTTCTTGTTCCGACCCACTGCAGGTCCTCGACAATTCATTCAAGCTTACAAGAACATGTTTGAAATGGAAAGCATCCTTAGTATTGGTTTGCAGGTAAGCGCACACACATGTGTATAATAGGATCTCATTTGCAACATGATCATAACCATCATCTTCATTCTATACATAATAGATTCGTACAGGTGACAACGGGATTGTGAACCCTGGCAAGGATCAAACCACCCTTTCCGACTGGAGCTACTTTATGACATGTGCCAATCAACTACGTGAAGCCAAGCGACTACCTCACCATAAGCAAGTGGTCTACTTCCTTATTACCGACTCGGTCCATTTACGCGATGAATTCATGTCTTTGAATCACGACAAGACCAAAGCACAAGAATTTTTAGGCGATGAAGGATACGAGGACGTTACCATGGTGACCACAGGGTTACCCATTGAACACATTGAAAGCAAGGTGGTGAAACCCAAGTTTACGCATAATCGAACACTTTTGAAGGATGAGGAACCTGTTGATCAGGTGGCAGCTGGTGTCCATGCAGCCGTAATTGAAAACTGGTTATTGAGTTACACGGATTACCGCCTGATCAGCCGTCAGGGTTTTGGCAAATTGGCAGCCTTCCATTCAAAGTCGGCCCATACTACCATCGGCATGCCAAAGGTAAAAAGATTGTATAATGATCATGGGTGGTGGCATGAACTAACCCCATATATTATAGCACACTACAGAGTATCCTATCCAGGTGGATTGTGCTAATCCTAACGCTATCATCAGCTTTGATACCCTGAGCACGTGGTGGAGTCTTGGTTAGCTTTATCACGCATTTACAAAAAAAATCGCGCATGGTCGCATCCATATCAACAATGACTCTCTTCTCCTCCTCCACCTCCTCCCCTCATCACTCTCCCACACATCCATAGTGTATTCCTGTATTATAGCAACACACACACCACACACACTTTCCCACTCGCACCCCCCCCATTTGCCATGTATGTATACATATAGACCAACACAAATGCACACCCTTATTGTAAAGTACCTGAAACAAGATACACGGTCTCTCTCACTCTCTCATCAAACAACAAAAGAAAAATGTAAAAAGAAGATTGATTCATGTTATGTACATAGGCGGATGGGTAAGGGTGGGGGGAGGAGGGGGATTAGAGATTGAGTGCAGGATGATGAGGTGGTCGAAAGGAAACAATGACATTGTATATTATTGGGTGCTGCTGCTGCTACTGCTACTGCCTTGTCGTAATTGCTTTTCCAATTCATTGAGCCGTGATACATGTTTTGATACTTGTTCATCCACTTTCTTTTGTACGAGTTGTTGAATTGCTTGTATCATGGCAGGTGACATGACAGGTGTATCTGGTGAAGGAGTACCCTCTGGAGCAACACTCAAGTTGACTTGCTGACCACTCGATGCAGCAATGGGATCCACAAGATGGGCCAAAAATCCTTCATGATTTTGCTGATTGCTGAATAAATTGGCGACCACTTCTTGAAGACGATTAGGAAATTCAGGATGTAAAGTGGTTGTTCGAAATTGTTCAATGTACTCGACCATGTGCGTATGTTTTCGCTCCAATATCTGAAACTTTGACATGAGATCATCGATGGTGGATGACATGGTGCCCTCTCCTCCTCCTCCTCCTCCTCCTCCTCCTTCTTCTTCTCCTCCTCCTTCTTCTTCTCCTCCTCCTTCTGCTGCTGCTGATGATGATGATCCTGATTCTGAAACACGTTGTCGTTTTTTGGCTGGTTCGCTCGTGTCGTTTGGAGGTGATAAATACTGTTCAATTTCACGATAACGCATGTGCACCATGTTCTCGGATGTTTTGAGCTGATCAACGGTGCCGCTAAGTTCGGTACGCATTTCATCCATACGACGACTGAGCGTCTTTAGTAATTCAGAGTCCTCGATACTGCCACCACGATGTTGCATCAAAGCATCGGCCATTTGAGTCAACTGATCCAATTTTGATTCGAATTCCTTCACCTTGGATTCTATACGTTCCAATCCCTTCATAGCAGGTTCCATCTCTTTGAGCAGCTTATCCACAGCCTGCACGCGTGTATGTAACGTTTTGAATTCCTCCGATTCCTTGAGCAAATTGTCATAGGCTTTGGGATTCTCCAAATGCGATCGTACTTGGGATTGCACTAACTCTGAAAGCTTGGCTTGTAGCTCCGGTGTAGATGCATCCACCGTCTCTTTGACTTGATTCTGTATCTTGGAAGAGATTTCAGGGACCAATTGTTCACGTATCTTGGCAGCCAATTTGGGAGCTGAAGTGGTCCATGCAACATCCGCCACCTCTTTAAATTGATCCGTCTTGAATAGGCGAATCTCGGCATTCATCTCACGATAGGCTTTCTTGCATTGAGAGCGTAACTCATTCAAGTCATGGCCGTGCTTCTCTTGTATGCTGGATTTTGCCGTCTCCACAGCCTGATTCACGTACTTGTGCCCCTCATCCACTGATAATGATGTTGCCCTCAATGCCACCAATTCGGCTTTCATCCCTTTGATCAACGTATCACTCGTATGCGCCACTTCACTCAGCTTTTCTTGCATACGTCGTTCTTGTTCCTCACGTCTTCGTCGAATCTCTTCCTTTGCTGGTGCCAATCTTTCAGATAGTGCGTTGTGAAGGTATTTCATTCCCTCCTTTTCTTGCTCTTGTAACCTAATCCAAATGTATTAGACATCGACAACAAGGTGTGTGTGTGTGTGTGTGTATCTACCTACTTGTGCTGAAGTATGTTAATAGCTGTCTTCAACTGTTCCACTCGTTGGACTATGCAAAAAGATATCCATATCAGCTGTCGAGTCTTTATCTTCACTAACAAAAACCCTTCCATGCATACCAACACGATCGGAATCAGGACCCGATGTCCCTCGAGTCTTGTCCAACTGCTCTCGAAGGCTTTGCATTGTCCTGTGTTGCTCTTTTTTTTCCATCAGATCCTTGTGTACTGAGGCTGCTTCATACATTAAACTATAGATCTTCCTTTAAGTATATAAAATACCCAGACGAGATCGACGCGTTATTACCGAAACATGTTTTTCAGCGTCTCATCGGGTGGTAATGCTTGTTGTGGGGGTGCAGAAGCTGCCATGGTCGGGTTCTTTTACGTGTGCAGGTGGGGTGTTGGAGAGTGGTGTATGCTGGCAAGAAAAGCAAAATTTGGCGCTTCGGCCTTTCCCACTCTGATCTTTATGCGAAGGATGAAAAGAGTGCACGTGTCTTGACAACTACACATCTCTTGCGCTAAGGACACAACTTGAAAAGATAAATCAATACAATCGATCAAACCTTTGCCAAACACGCATTATTATTATAATCAATACAATCGATCAAACCTTTGCCAAACACGCATTATTATTATTAATGGGATACTCAACATCAGTAATGTAAAAAAGAAACGATTTCAATAGAGCATTTTGTTCAGCCTTTTAGGTTGGAGAAGCTCATTTACAAAGAGATAGTTCTAAGTAGCTTACACAAGGAGAAGATACTAATAAAGCAGAACGCAATGATTTGGTGGATAACATTGGCGTTGCTTCATTGTGCTTGGATCTTTCAGTTGCTTCTACATATTGAAGGACGCATGGATGCGTATTGTAATTATGCCATTGAGAGATACAACACATTGATCAAAGGGGAGATAAATGGATATGCAAGGTTTCTATACTTTGGGCGTGTACGTTGCAAAGATGAATGGAGGAACGTGAGGTGGCACGTGATGCGTGGTTGTACACTACCTAGATGGTGGAGCAAAATATACAGTTGGATGATGATGGTTGTACTCGATCGACAAGTTGCATAAAGGATGACGATAGTGGCTGCCATGGAGTGGGGATGTATACTACTAAGATCATCATCATTGGATCCACCTCGTTCAGGATGATAGCATCAAGGTCAAGACGCTCTTTTTTCCTCGCGCTGTGCATACCCAATTCCTTCCATCCCATGTACCAAAACATTACAGCATTCAGACGATCAATATTCATAGGCATTCGTATGTATTGAAATGAAGTTGCTACATGCAAATAAAGCTGCCTCTCCTCTATAGTCTATGCAGCTCCAGAGACAAGACCGTGAACCAAAGGATCAAACCGAACTTGATGACCTGCCAGGCAACATCATATCTGAAGAAATGTGCCTTGATCGCCTATAGTGGTTGTCAAACATGGTAGATGACGCCCAATTGCCCTGGGTGATAATATCGTCAAGAGGGATGCCTTGAGAGAGAGCGCGATCAGAAGCTAAGGAACGAACAGTGGGAAGACGGGCGAAAGTAGGTGAAGAGGAGCTGATAGAACGTGACACTACATTCCGCAACCAACGTGAGATGGTGTTACATGAAGCAGCCAAACGAGGATTAGTGGTGCTGACAAAAGGATATCCGAAGGACGAGAATCAGCAGCAGGATGATCCCTAAGAGCCTCGAAAGCTGTCACTGGGCATAAAGAAAGGTTTGTTTGATATGGCTTGATACGTATAACCTTGACAATGCGACAAAATAACATAAATTTTATCCTGCATAAACGCTCAATGATGCTTTATTGCTTCTTCGAGTGCTTCTAGCTTCCTCAACACCGTCGTCAGCCTTTCATTCATGAGGGTTAGGTTGCCCGACAAAAGTTCCAACTCTTGTTTGGTGGCACGGACCTGAATATGACCGAATAACGCGTTAAAGAGCTGTGGAATACGTTATGCCAAAAAAAATGTATGTACTTACATCGTTTTGGAGAGCTGCATTGCTACTATCATGCATGATAGTATCAAGCTTCTCACCAAGCTTGATTTGCCCCTCTCTAATGTTCATGAGCTATGACAAAATGATGAGTTTTGTGTCTGAAAGATGTTGCCATGCAACAACTATTTGACTTACCTGCATAGATACAGACGCATCCATGCCACTGGATTGTGCAGGCATCTGCATTAGCTGCTCTGTCATTGTAAAGGTGCCATAGCTTGGGAAAGCATACTACGTTGGCGACGAAGTGGTGGTGCAGTCATGGCACGTGTTGTTGCTTGTGAAGAAGATTGGCTTGAGGATTCAGCATCTGAATCAGATGATGACTCTATTTCTCCAGGCGTATAATGGAAGCATAATACTCCTTGTGCAAATCCTGATTCCATTGAAGGGAAATAGCCAAAACTGCTCGAGTGGATAGCAACCTTGGTCATCCTCTAGTAGACACACGAGTCAACCTGTCACGTCTGATCATGCCCGAGAAGTCTACAAGAGAAGGCGAAGTGTCAAGAAAGGCGTGTAAGGTTTTGAACATCATACCAAAAGACTTTGCCGATTGCAACCACTGGAATGAATGCTGTTACGCTTGGTGTTGGTAGAGGAGTGTACACGAGAAGTGGTTGTATCAAGAAACGCGGGTGGTGCTGTAGTGGGGTGCGTACGCCTTGAACTTGCCCATTCAGTCAAAGACTCGGGGATCAAGACATTCATAGGATCGACATGATGGGTTGAAGAAGAACAATCGTTTGCAGGTGGTAGTTGTATATGTACTTGAATGGACCAACATTTAAAGGAACCGGAAATTAAATAGGTCCAGGCCCTGCCCTACACTGTATATCAATCCTTGATACTGAGATTGCCCCTCTCGAACCTGACACTTTCACACAAGATGCTCTTGGTCATGCTGATCAACATCCGCATAATAAAGAACCCACAATTCATTATAAAATATTGAATGGGAGGGTATAATGTGGGGTTGACTATGTAAGGCGGAGATCGCGTCTGTGCGCAGATTCATGATTTATCGAAACAGCCATCTCCATCTCCATATACACAAGGTCCTTTCGACCACGCCGAGCAATATCGTTCTCATATAAACATGGTGGAGAACTATGTGCAACAGCACGTGGTGGTTACACACGTACATCCTTGACAGCTGGCTGCATAAATGGGGATGATGTTGATTGTATTGGAAGTATTGGTTCATTATAAACAAGCATTGAATGATGTATATAAGAATGAATTCTATATACGGATATCATCTTCTTCAATACTAGTATGGGGGATGCATGTTGGTTGTATGTACAGGTTCGGGTGTGGAGCTAGCTACAAAGTGGAATAGGATCCTCTATTCAGGCTTGGTTGCCATGGCGATCCTAGGCTCAGGTTGTTGTTTATGAGTGTGTTCTCTTTACATAGTAGAAATACAAAAGAACAAAAGCATCTCAATACAATGATGTAAATGATACAAGCTCGCTTTCCGATCGTCAAGATTCTATTTCCCCTTTCAATTCAGAAACCGACCAAGTGATCCACATCCTGCACATATGAGCTGGTCGCACGATACTCTAGGTATTATGTTGATTCCAATGTTTATTCGATTGAAGTTGAAGAAAAAGACATGGCATATTCATCAAGTAGCTATGAAATAGATAAAGGATCACCATTGCCAAATGAAGAAGGTGATAAATCATATAGAACCAACGGGTATCAGGTTGCTGCCGTCATAAGCATCTTCATCCATCGTTGTCAAACAGCTGCTGCATGCATTGACTTGAGTATCCCAATATCATCCATGGCTGTAAAACACCTTTCGTCAAAACATACAAGCCCTCTTATCCATGCCATCCAATCCATGATCATCATCAGCCATCTCCACGTGACATGATCCATCTTCCCTGCTGACGACGTACCAAGTAACCAAAACGACATCTCAGGATCACCTATCACTTTGCTTGATTGCATCCACCCATCCATCCATCCATAACCACGACAAATCCAACATCATGTTGATAGAAAGAATCGCTTGCTGAAATACTTCCTTTCGATTCAGCTGTTGGTCAATCACTTGTTGCTTGGTCACCTTCTTCGCAGCTCAACCAGATCAGGAAGGTTTGTATTGTGCATAGTAGTTGATGGCTGATAAGACATCGTTCGTTGTATCAAAGCAAGTTGCAACACGTAGTTAGAGCTGCCTCTGTACCATGGCTATCTGCTGGCCACGCAAAAAACGGCTGTCAAGCACGTTGCTGCTAATAGCAATTGCTGGAATGAATGCTGTTACGCTTGATCGTGACAAAGGAGTGTGCAATGTGGTGTGTTGTATCAAGGAAGGCACGTGTTGTAGTAGAGTGGCAAGAAGGTTGTGTACACGCCATGGACTTGCCATTCAGTCAAAGGCAATCGGACCACGACAATCGTAAGCTCGACATGATGGGTTGAAGCGGGACAATCGTTCGTAGGTGGTAGTTGTAATTGGGAGGGCGACCGATGTCGAGAGGGAGAGGAAGAAGCAAGAAGCTGAGTGAGGAGAAGTGAAAATCAAATTGGATGACATCCCTTGTTTCTTTGTTGGAGCCTTGTTCAGTCAAATCCTCTCGGATGAAGAAAGTTGAATGATGGAGATGATGGGTTGGAGCACGACAATCGTTCACATGCATTGGGTTAGGTAACAGACGTGAATGGGAGGAATGGGCTATTAGCTGACAGTTTACAAATAACCTTGCAAATGATTCTTCTCATATTGGATGATGTTTCTTTGTTTGAGCGTTTTTCAGTCAAATCTCATCGGATCAAGAAAGCTGAATGATGGGCATGCTGGGCTGGAGCAGGACAATCGTTCGTTTGCATTGGATTGGGGAACAATGGAGAATGCGAGGACTAAGGTTATTAGCTGGCATTTTGAACTATTCCGTAATAGCGTACAAGAATCATGCATCGCCTGTGCTGAATGACTCAAGCTACACAAACACGCCCTCTGCATCTTTTGCTCTATTATAGCCATACTACTTTACATTAAACAAAGACCACTTCTCATATAGAATCACGCTTACAACATAGTAAAAACATAAAGGTGCCTGTATCTCCGAACTTTACAATCAAACGTGGGGTTTTTATTAGAGGAATGTGCTCGGCTTGGCCAACTGTACCTTGGGTGCCAGTTTCACGATCAAGCTTGCTGATTGCGTTTCGCAATGTCGCTACCAGCCAAACTGGATCTGGGGGTCGACCTCTTCGACGATGACGACCAAAATATTTTTTGGGCTGTTTGCGACATTGAACGCGAAACTTTCACACAAGGTGCTGTTGGCCAAGCCGAGCCCATTGCTCTAATAAAAACCCCATGTTCCATTGTAAAGTTTGGAATACAGGCACCTTTATGTTTGTAAGCGTGATGCTATATGGGAAGTGATCTTTGTTTAATGTAAAGTAGCTAGACACTGACAGAGCAAAAGATGCAGAGGGTCGTGCTGTGTAACACAGCTACGTTTGCATGAATGAAAGGGTCAATGTATAATTACTTTATGGATCATCTAGGAACAGGCTTGTATTGTGCTAGCTAACAGCCGAATTTTATCCAATCATCCATTGTTACGAGATCCACTGCATGGAACGATGCCCCTGCTCCAGACATTCATTTCCATGATTAAAGAGTAAGGTTGATCCGAGCTGATTTGACTGAGCTGCGGTCAAAGAGAGATTACATCACTCTGGACATAAAGCACGCTCGATGTAGCTCAACTGATGTAATCTTGTGTGGGCGTAACTCAACCAAATCAGCTCGGATCAGCCTACTTTAATCATGGAAATGAGCAGGAGCATCGTCCACCTACAACCAGAATGCACAAAAGTTGGGGATGCACAAAAGTGGCTATTGGCTGCCAATGTATGACATAAAAGTGAGGTTGCGTACCTGTCATGCATTGTCCCTGAAGTCCTGACTTTTTAGCTGAGTTACCCAAAGAGGGTCCTTCTGCATCTTTGGCTCTCCAGGGGTCCAGCTACTTGACAATGAACAAAGACCACTCTTCATACTCCATCACGCTTACAAACATAAAGGTGCCTGTATCTCCAAACTTTACAATGAAACGTGGGGTTTATTAGAGCAATGTGCTCGATAAGCCAACAGCACCTTGTGTGAAAGTTTCAAGTTCATCGTGGCTAATCCCAGATTTAGCAATGTCGCCACCAGCCAAAGTGAGGCAGTCAACCTCTTGAATTTTTTTTCGATGACCAAAAAAATAATTTTTGGGCTAGTTGCGACATCCGAGGCACCGAAACTTTCACATGGTGCTGTTGACCAAGCCGGGCCCATAGCTCTGTTAAAACCCCACGTTTTAAGTTTGGAGATACAGGCGTGTATGTTTTACCATCTTTTATGACGTGATGGAGTTGCTTTTTCCTGGTGGATGGCGTCGGCTGCATTAACGGAAAGATGAAGAGCGGTACGAAACCGCACGTGGTGGTTACAGACACGTCCTTGACGGGTTGCTACACAAATGGATGATGATGATGATTGCCTTTTGTGAAGGTACGTAAGTAAAACAGCATCCAACCATGAAGGTGTGTCAAGGTGTGTATCACTTTTACATGTAGGAGAAAGTCGGGCTGCATAAACCAATTTATATATATAAAAAGATACGTATACATATTGAATGAGCCCTCATCCTGAAACTCAATGGAGGATCTCTTCCTTTTCTCTTCTCAAGCTGTCCACTTCCCACTCCTCCTTATCGCATCACAAAAGCCATATACTTCTTGCATGACCGATGCAGTAACCGGACCACCTTTATTATTCCATCTTCGAAGCAATAGTATGTAATCCACAAGCTAGCAACCTCCAACAAGCGTGTAATAAATAAACAATGCTTTATTTCATCTAGCTATCTTGCTATGTACTGTACATTGCCACCACCATCATCGTAGTCGTCCTCCGTCATCATTCTACTCGTACTCGTCACCAGTCGTCAATCTCATCCGTCACACCAACATCCAAAAATACACAAGTTGAAAAGAATGGGGTCTTTTAGGGTTCCTTTTGAATCTCGTTGTCGTCATCATTGTCGTGTTGTGAATGGGGTGATCATCGTGGTATCGTGTTGTGAATGTGGTAATCATCGTAATCGTCGTCTCTACAATAAGAAAGCAGGCAAGTTAGACCATCCTGGTACCGGAGCGATGACAGGAATTGGTATACCGTTAGGCGATCCTCAAGGAAGAAAGCAAATCAGAAGGAATTCACAAACCAAATCACCACCATGGTAACGTCAGGCGATCCCTTGTTCTTGAGAGAGCACTGCAGATCACACAAGGCCAGTTCGATCCATGGCAGGAAGGACATCACTTACGTAAGTCAAGGCTCATAGTTGTTCTCATTCATCCTCTCCAAAGAAAGAATGATCCCCAATCCTGGCAATCGCATTTCCCACCTCATGGAAAGATATCCTCAAGGGAAAGAACGAGCCTATCACCTCAAGAAAGGCGTGTTGGTTAAACGCATTCACAAGCTGTTGCAAATCCCCTTTTACCTCAACACAGTGACCATGCTCTTCCAAAATCCATCGTCATCGACCCATCAACTCAAACGCAGGCCTATGGAAGGCCCTGGACGCGTTCCAAGAAGCTTTTCAGCACACTTGGCTAGTGCAGGCGACGCAGCGACCACTTGATACAGGATGGGACTTGAACCCAAAGCGATGATGATGATGCCCAGAATTCCATTGCCCTGACCAAAGAAACCTATTCAATTTATTATTAGCACACACACACAATAAACCTCTTCTCATTGTTTGTTTCATTGTACTTGCCTTTTTCCATATACAAAGACCCGTTGTTGTTGGTTACTGGAAACAAAAACCATGGTGTAGTAGTGTGGTGAACCGAAACAAAACGCCAAACCAGCCAACGTCTTGAAACCAAACTTTCTCTCTATACCAAGCTGACGCGTCAATGGAACCAATTCGGCTGCAACAATGGACTCTGAATGTACCTGTTGACACCAAGCGTGAAACGCTTAATAGCAACGAGCAAAAGGAAGCAACAATATCGCCATGGCAACCACTGACACGCTCATTCCTCAGCACTTGGACACACTCACTCTCCCTGACAATGCATGTTCAGAACTGCAATAACACCTCACGGCCCAACAAGAGCACTCTTCTATAATACATTACCTTGATCGGATAATAAATGAATGGAATAAGGAAAGGTGGGAGAAAAACAGAAGAGAGAAGCGTTGTCTCAAGTCGTGGAGCTGCTGTCCCCCAAGTTTAAATCCCCCTACTGCTATTACACTGAGGCCACTCAATGACCCCATACACCATCCACCCATCGTCATCATCACCCTCACGATAGACAATAGGTACACGTAAATAAAAGAAATGATGATCCTCACGTATAGCAAAAGGGTGTGTGTCATTTTACACTTTACATGATAATGATGATCCAACAACACCCATTGTTGCCATACTACCATGTCACCTCGAATCAAGAAAGTTCAATGATGGGAATGATGAGCTGAGCAAGACAATCGTTCGTATGCATTTTGGATTGGACAACAATGGAGAATGGGAGGATTGAGTTGTCGCTGGCATTTTGAACTATTCCGTAATAGCGTACCAAGAATCATGCATCGCCTGTGCTGAATGACTCAAGTTACACAAACACGCCCTCTGCATCTTTTGCTCTATTATAGCCATACTACTTTACATTAAACAAAGACCAGTTCTCATATAGCATCACGCTTACAACATAGTAAAAACATAAAGGTGCCTGTATCTCCGAACTTTACAATCAAACGTGGGGTTTTTATTAGAGCAATGTGCTCGGCTTGGCCAACTGCACCTTGGGTGCCAGTTCCACGATCAAGCTTGCTGATCCCAGATTTCGCAATGTCGCTACCAGCCAAACTGGATCAAGGGGTCGACCTCTTCGACGACGACGACCAAAAAATATTTTTGGGCTAGTTGCGACATTGAACGTGAAACTTTCACACAAGGTGCTGTTGGCCAAGCCGAGCCCATTGCTAATAAAAACCCCACGTTCCATTGTAAAGTTTGGAGATACAGGCACCGTTATGTTTGTAAGCGTGATACTATATGAGAAGTGATCTTTGTTTAATGTAAAGTAGCTAGACCCTGACAGAGCGAATGCAGAGGGTCGTGCTGTGCTACAACTACGTTTGCATGAATGAAAGGGTCAATGTATAATTACTTTATGGATCATCTAGGAACAGGCATGTATTGCTGGCTAACGGCCACTTTTATCCAATCATCATTGTTGCGAGATCCACTGCATGGGAACGATGCCCTGCTCTAGTCATTCGTTTCCATGATTAAAGTAGGTTACATTCGAGCTGATTTGACTGAGCTGCGGTCAAGAGATTACATCACTCTGGACATAAAGCACGCTCGATGTAGCTCAACTGATGTAATCTTGTGTGAGCGTAACTCAACCAAATCAGCTCGGATCAACTAAGCAATCATGAGAGATGTCTGAAACAGGAGCATCGTCACCTAAATAGTCACAAAAGTTGGGAATGCACAAAAGTGGCTATTGGCTGCCAATGCATGACATGAAAATGAGGGTTGCGTACCTGTCTGCATTGTCCCTGAAGTCCTGACTTTTTAGCTGAGTTACCCAAGAGGTCCTTCTGCATCTTTTGCTCTGCCAGGGTCCAGCTACTTGACAATGAACAAAGACCACTCTTCATATAGCATCACGCTTACAAACATAAAGGTGCCTGTATCTCCAAACTTTACAATGAAACGTGGGGCTTTTATTAGAGCAATGTGCTCGGCTTGGCCAACACCTTGTGTAGAAAGTTTCGTGTTCAATGTCGCAAACATTACAAAAATATTTTTTGGGTCGTTGTCGAAAAAAAAATTCAAAGAGGTCGACCCCTGGATCAGTTTGGCTGGTGGTGACATTGCGAAAT
Source organism: Lichtheimia ornata (assembly GCF_029851405.1). NCBI lineage: Eukaryota > Fungi > Mucoromycota > Mucoromycetes > Mucorales > Lichtheimiaceae > Lichtheimia > Lichtheimia ornata. The sequence continues at coordinate 113,564 of NW_026695383.1, forward strand.
CTGAGATTGGCAAGCTTGATCGTGAAACTTGCACCCAAGGTACACTTGGCCAAGCCGAGCACATTGCTCTAATAAAAACCCCACGTTTCATTGTAAAGTTTGGAGATACAGGCACCTTCATGTTTGTAAGCGTGATACGATATGATAAGTGGTCCTTGTTCATTGTCAAGTAGCTGGACCCTGGCAGAGCAAAAGATGCAGAGGGACCTCTTTGTTTAACTCAGCTACTTTGCCTGACTGCAAGAATGGAAGGATGATACTGTATACTATTGACAATAGCCCATACATTGCGAGCTAACAGCGATTTCCTTACAATACCAACTTTTGTCTACTCGATCATAATGGAGCGATGCTCCTCCTCCAGACATTCATTTCCATGATTCAATTATCATGATCCGAGCTGATTTGGCTGAACTACGGTCAAAGAGAGATTACATCAATCCACACATCAGCATACGTTCGAATGTCTCAGCTGATTAATCCTTGTTCGACCGTAACTCAACCAAATCAGCTCGGATCAAGCTACTTGAATCATGGAAATGAATGTCTGGAGCAGGAGCATCGTTCCCATGTAGTGGATTTCGCAACAGCGCTGATTGATAGGAAGTGGCTGTTCGCTGGCAATACATGGCTGTTCCTCGACAATGTATAAAGTATCATCCATTGATCGTTCCAATCATGCAAAACAGCTGTGTTACACAAACACGTCCCTGCGCATCTTTCGCTGTATCAGGGTCAAGCTATTTGACAATGAACAAAGGCCACCCTCCATATAGCATCACGCTTACAGCATAGTGAAAACATAAAGACAGTCATATCTCTAAACTTTACAATGAAACGTGGGGGTCTTTAATAGAACAACATGCTCGGCGGGGTGAAAGCGATCTTGTGTCAAAGTATAAAGTCCATCGTGGCCATTCCCAGATTTCGCCATCGCCACCAGCCAAAGTGGTTCGACCTCTTGAATTTTTTTCCACGACGACGAAAATATTTTTTGGCTGGTAGCTACATTTGCGAAATCTGGGATTGGCCACGATGAACTTCATAGTTTGACACCAAAGATCGCTTTCACCCCGCCGAGCAGCTTTGTTTTGTTAAAAGAGATTTACGTTTTGATTGTAAAATTTTGAGATACGGGCACCTTCATGTTTTGCATATGCTATAGGCGTGATGGTATAGATGTATGAATACTGGCCTGTTTTGATTGTTGATCGTCTCGACCCTATTATGACCAATCATGCAAAAGGACTACTTTGTATGACAAAGCAGAAGAGGTGGGACTGGGGAGGGTCAAGCCTGCATGATGATTTCTTGCCAGGGACCACCTATAGTGAAGTGTGTCTATGGTAGCCGTTTCGAAGGATTTTCACGTTAACCATGACATGGCTCATAGGTCATAAATGATCAGTGGAACTGAAAGTACCTCGTATTAAAGGATAGGTGTAGGTGTGGCAGTGATGTTGTTTATCTTCAATGAACACATCATAAGGGCATTCGCTCTCATAGTAAGGTTGTACAATGTAACGCTTACGATAGGATATACTAATTTTTGTGCCCATGTCACATTGCATCAAAGTTTTTCCTCGTTCTTGAACATAATGAATTAAGCATACAAGAACCAAGCATCTGTAACAAGCAGTATTGTTGGGCATCATCACACTGATTTTATTATATATACAAGCGTTTTAGTGTACAACGCTATGAATGACCACTGCCCAGTCGTATAGCTAGCATACGAACGAGGAAGCTCTAAACATTGTGATGAGGCAAAGGGTCAAAGGCGTCTCGATACGATGATATAAGTGGATCAATTGCTATTCCCCATTCAATCCACTTCGTTGAACCATCATCAATCCCAAAACCAATCACGTAATTGCAACTATGAGCTGCTAGTACAATGTTCTAACTTTTATGTTGAAGCCAGTATTCATTCAATAAAAGTCGTAGACTATGATATGAGAAAGTGGGTGTTTGCAGGTAAATACAATAAAGGAACGACATCAGCAAATTGTATAAGTAGGGGTGGTTCATCTATACCAAAAGGGTGTCATTGTGTCATTGTATGCGAGGTTGCTGCCATCATAATCATTAATCATCGAGGATCCGAAAGCAGCTGCTGTGTGCCTGGACACCATAATTCCGATATCTTCCATCATCCATAGAGGTAAAACGCGCTTCGTCAAAGATACAAGCCCTGCCATCCAGTCCTTCATCATCCTCAGCGATATCCTTGTGATTGATCCATCCTCCTTGTTGGCAACGTGACAAAGAATCAAAGCAACATTCCAGGATTCATCGCTGCACGTAACTGCATCCATCCATCCTAACCGTTGCACGTCCACTACGTCGATAAAAAGACCCTTGTGATCGCTACTGATATGCTTCTTTTCCATTCAGCTGTTGGTCAATCCCTTGCTTGGTCATTTGTATCACAGCTCAACCGATTGATCAAGATTGTGTTGCGGCGTACTCGGCGGCTGATATGGCATCATCCAAACTGAAGATTAGGAGCAATTGCGACTTGAGTAAACATTCACATATTGTTAATCACCATTTCTTAATCAACAAGCATCGAATCTCTAGTGTACCTTGATTAATGGGTGAAACATGATACAAAATCTCCTGTAACAGTGTGTTGTTAACAATGACGCGTCTACTGCTGGATGGATAGGATTGATGGTGATGATGATCGTATCTCATGGTTGTTGTATAATGGCTAAAGCTGATTGACGTGCTGCTGCAGTATCAAACCAGGAAAACCTATCTCTTGACACTAGTTGCTCGTCGTCATCAGCCTTGAAAGAGAACTCGAGCCTTCGATTCGTGCATTCACAAGAGTGTCGAAGGTGCCATCTTACGCGCTGTCACCGTGCGAGAACAATCGTAGTGAAGGTGTCGTGGATGCCATTGTCCAGTTCAGTGAGAATGCAGTTGAAGAGGAAGAGAGTACAAGTGAAGAGAGCACCAAATTTTAATCTGCAGAGTTGCTTTATTCCATCACCCCTATGTGACACGACTCCTTACTCTAACGCAGAGAGCCCTGCTTACTCGCACATGATAAACGCCATCTTCAAGTAATTACAAAGAAATCCTTGCTCCACAACAGCCCTTGACATGTGCTAATAAAGGCTGTTACCGAAAGATAGCTACAATAAAGAGACTGCTTGCAGGTAGATGATTCCAACACTATTGAGCAGTATCCATGAAGCAACCATAACCATAAGATGATCCAATGTCCCTGGTTTTACAGAGACCGCTTGACTGCTTCAAGAAATCCATCCAAGCCAAATAGTCATCTTCGCCTTTCAAAACCATAGGACTTGACATTGACAACTTTAGGGAGACCAAATAGACCTTCATGCACCAAGGAGCACGCAAACGATGGCTTGATGGAATGATCGACCTATGAATGCGCATGTCACTAGTTTATCTTTGAGATAGTGGGAACAATACATAGCCAAGACCATACGGAAAAATACAATGCTTGATGCTACTCAACACCCCAAAGTCGGTTTCCTTGCTGCAGAGATGCCCATACAATGACAAATGGTGATAGCCGTTCTCCAAGGAAGGAATGTTGCCTGATGATGATTTCCCTGGGCGGTCGATACACCTTGATAGCACCGAAAGACTCACACACATTGTAGCTTGTTGCTGATGTGTAAGTGCACTTGCATGCGACACATCCCATAATGATCACTCTTACCTTGTCGTACTTTATTGGTATCCTTGCCTCAAACAAAACCTGTATCTCCATGCAATCCGCGTCTCCATGCAGCGCATTTCCATGACAAGCATGCCATGCTGTTGCTATTCCCTATTGTAAAGTCCGTTATTTGATAGCACTCGTATTGTCGATCCAGTGTTATTCATACCAATGGATCTCCAAAGGAAGGGAGCGATACTGGACTATGAATGACTTGAGCGATGAAATAAACCTTGACTTGCTTGCTGCTGTTGTGATACACCCATTAGAGACATGCGCTGCTGAATGCTCTTGAAAGCTATTGGTCAATAACGAGAATCACCAGAATCGAGTAAACGTTGCTGACACTGACGATAGCAGACCCTGTTGCTGATATGATCCACCGATAACCGGTATGCGTAGTTGGATATCCTCAAAGGATTGGCGTCCACCTTGGAGTGATGTATAGATGACCTTGGTACTGCATACTAAAGATGTCGACGTTGGCTCTCATTGCTTGATAACATGATCCATCCATAAGAGACGTTGAATGGCAGCCGTGCATCAAAGGGATTGTCGATAACCAGAACCACCAGAAGATGAAAGCTTGCTGACAAATTGCTCCTTGCTGCTGACGTGATCAATTGATAAGAGATCTTCATTTCTGGATGCCACCGAATCACCGATAACGTGAAGCACCAGATGATGGGATAGAGCTTGCTATGACACCAACAATATGGATGCTGTTTCTTGTTGCTGATACAGTCCACCATGACGCATTGGCTGACAATCTTCAGCTGCTGCTTTGGTAACCAACCACCAGAGATGTAAAGAAAGATTGACACCACCAAACGATATAAATACCTTCCCCATGGCTGACATGATCCAACTATCAATGGCACCATTAAGAATTTTCCAATCCCATCCAATAGTACTTACCAACCATAGCTGTGACCTTGTAAACTTCAACAAGACACCATATGCCAAGTAGCTCTCTGCTGTAGCCCACAACTATAACACAATAACACGTTACTAGGTACATTAACAATAGGAAGAACACTTTACCAATATCAACCATAGGATATCCGAATAAACCCGATCCCAGCAAATGCACGTTGCGTTGTAAGATAACCTACCTCGATAAGATACACACCCGTTTTCCACAGTACTAGAACGATACTTAACACACAATGATGACGACAATGATAACGTAGTATAAGCCATTATAAATATACGCTGCTTGCAGCGATGTATCTAAATAAGAGACGTTTCAGTGTTTTGCAAAGCATACCAATCATCCATACCAGAACCTCAGTGATCATATAGACTTTTGGAACCAAATAGGCCATCCGAATGAAATGTAATGATAAAATGCCACGCCAAGAAATGTCAAAGTACCAGTACTCTCCTCTAGCTCACTCCAAAAGGACGTGGATCAAAACACCAGATTTAACAGAGACCATGTGGGTCCTTCACCAGCCGACTTTGAACCACAATGAGCCGTGGATCCTGCATGCGTCAATAGAGATAACCATCTTCTTCAAAGGCGAGGAAATCAATAGCCATAGAACGATGGAGCCGTGCGAACAGAGGATGCATGTTTAAACCCTGAGGTGGCAACTTGAGTCGCACTGTTTCCGCTAGCACAACATGACCGTCTCCCCTGGAAAGTACAGTACAATGACATCCTTGACGTGCTGTTTGACAATAATACTATCGCCGAAAGAGAGCCTATTGCTTTCGTCAGTGTACTTGAAGGTAACAAATCCTTAGGCAATGCACTTTACGTTGAGGTATTCCCAATACCATTCCATTGATGCTTGCAAATAACCTTGTATCCATCCGATCCGGTATGTGATGCTGCTGTTTCATGATGTGGTTGGTTAATCACGTGGCCCTGATTTGTAGATCCAACACCATGCATACCATTGAGCCAACGTACAGCGTTCTTGCCTTGAGATCCGTATCTTGTTGCTGCCAGAGGTACCATCATTCAACATGTTCAACGTACCATAAACGCAATGTGAGATAACAAGGATAGCATTAAAAAAGCATGAGAGTCATATATACCTGAATCACGCAATCATCACCCGCATACTTGGGAACCAAATAGGCCATCCGAAGGCAATACAATAATCAACCTGCAGCGCCAAGGTATGCCACCATATGTACCATACTCTCATTGGATCCTGAAATTGGCATCATAAGAGATATCCACCT